>NC_080417.1:145661197-145853478 GCF_029873635.1 Malania oleifera
GGTAAATCCTCGGGGAATACATCAGGAAAATCTCTCACCACTGGGATATCCTCCACCCTCAGCTCCCCTCCTGATACTGCTTTCACATAGGCTAAATATCCCTGACAACCTTCTGATAACAATACACATGCCTCAATAGCAGATAGTAACTGAGGTGGGGTGCGCGCACGTGATCCCATGAATCTGTACTCCTGTCCCTCTTGAGGTCTGAATACTACCACTCTCTGATGGCAATCAATGCTAGCATAGTGGGCATCTAGCCAATCCATACCCATGATTACCTCAAACCTATGCATGTCTAAAACCACCAGATTAGCCAAAAAAGACCTCCCCTGAATATCCACTGGACAGTCCCTAAGTACCTTTCTACATACCCCTACAACCCCAGTCGGCGTAGCAACAGACAAACTAATTTCTAACTGCTGAGGCTCAAACCCACACAATTTTACATAATCCCGAGCAATAACTGAATGCGTCACCCCAGAATCAAATAAAACGGTAGCTTTAAATGATAGTATTGAAATAGTACCTGTCACCACATCTCCTGCCGCCTCAGCATCTCCCCGCGTCAATGCATAAACTAGCGCCGGCGCAGCATTCCTCTGCTGTACACCTCGAGGTGCCTGGTAGCCTCCTCTATACAGTCGAGGAGTAGTCGCTACCGCTGGTGGTGCCTGACAGTTTCTCGCGATATGCCCAGGCTGATGGCACAGATAGTAGACAACCTCTCTCGCTCGGCACTCTCCTAGGTGCCTCCTCAAACATCTGGGACAAGGAGGGGGCATCTGTCTGCCCTGCACTGCTCGCTCTCCTCCTCCTTGTCGTCGCCCTCCTCTGGTATCAAATCTCCTTCACGGACCTCGACTGGGCCCTGCCTGAAAATCAGAAGGCGCGGGCCTCTTCCTCTGGCTCTGGGCTATTGCGCCTCTATGTATGTTGCTTTCAATCACCACAGCTCTGTCTACTATCTCCGAGAAGGTATGAGCTCGGAAACCTACCACCTGCTCATACAGGTTCTGCCTCAAGCCCTCCTCAAACTTCCTCGCCTTCCTCTCTTCATCTGGCACCATATACGAGGCGAAGCGGGACAACTAAACAAACCTGACTGTGTACTGCTGCACCGTCATAGACCCCTGTGTCAGATATAGAAACTCCAAAGCCTTTGCATTCCTGACTATAGTGAGAAAGTACTACTCGAAGAAAATCTCCCTGAAGTGACTCCACGTCATTGCTACAGGGCCAGGCCTCTGCTCCTCTAGTACTCTCACTGACCTCCACCAGTACTTTGCCTCCACAGTCAATTTAAAGGTAGCAAATAATACCTTCTGCTCATCTGCACATAAGAGGACTGCTAGTATGTCCTCTATGTCCTGAACCCAGTTCTCTGCTACTAGTTGGTCCGCTCCTCCAGCGAAAGATGGGGGTCGCATACGTGTGAACTGCTTGATCGTGCAGCTCCGCTCCCCAAGCTCTTGGCCATCTCAGCCATCACCTGCTGAGTGACGCTACATAACACTGCATCAGGGTCTGCACCACCCATATTGGAAGGTCCTCCTCCATCACCTCCCGCATTCGTGTTACTGTTCCCTGGATCCATCCTGCAAAGGAAATAGCTAATCTCAGCATACAATCACTATTACACAACCCATGCACTACAATAACTCATAAATTATTCCTCTATCCACATCCTAAATCCCCATTTAAGATTTAGTCCTACCGCTATCCATAATTTTCCTGAAATCATCACCCCAGGAAAAACACAGAAACAACCCCATTACTCCTATCAATAGGCCGCAAGATAAAATCCTAAATTCTCACCTCATCCTCTAATAACAACTAACTCACATTTCAATCTACCCATCTCCTATTTCCTTTAAAATCCACTCCTATACTCTAGTATTGTATTTCGCTGTCTACTAAAGTCTGCAGAACCTAACAACCAAGGCTCTGATACCAAACTGTGACGCCCCGATTTTCATACAAATTTTTGTTAAATAGTAAATAAATAATAATGTCATAAATCCACTAATCAGCCACGTCAACAATCCTACTATCATCCATACGACCCGACCCACATTGGGTACCGGGTAAAAAGTATTTTATTATACAACCTAACAGCGGAAGACAATATACACATATCAGTCAGAATACAATACCCAGAGTATCAATATACACAAATACACAATACAATCTCATAGCCAAAAATAATACAACCCTAGGGA
This sequence comes from Malania oleifera, assembly GCF_029873635.1. Lineage (NCBI taxonomy): Eukaryota > Viridiplantae > Streptophyta > Magnoliopsida > Santalales > Ximeniaceae > Malania > Malania oleifera. Next base: position 145,663,420 of record NC_080417.1, read on the forward strand.
ATCACACCTCCCTAGTCCAAACTCACCCTGTATATCAGGGTCTCAGCTCCCTATGATCACGGAGCTCTACCACCTGGCCTATCTCTGTCCCCTGAAAAATTTAGATAATTTGAGTGAGACACATCTCAGTAAGAAGGAATAAATTATTTATAGTGTGTGGCCAAATGAGTACAATTATAATACACTTTACTTTTCAAATCATCATTTCATCTGAGAAAATACACTGATATTCATATACACATAATCATATAGATATACAATACAAGCTTTTATAAGCTTTAAAATCATTTATCAAATTCAATGATTTCCAACACATATTTACCCGCGAAGTTCTTGAGAATAGGGAAGATTACCCGCCCATACAAGTAGCTTCCCTCTGCCCTAACACGTTATGCAGTCGGGTATGGCCACATCTGATACCCATCAAGGCACTCACCTTACTCAATAAGCCCTCAGGCGGAGAGTTTCACTTTGCCTTAATTATTTATATTATTAACTCACACTGTTCCATTTCTCAATTTTAACATTCTTTATTTCTCAATTTCCATTCTTTCTTTCATTCCTCATTTTAACCAATTTTATCATTCTTTCACTTTTCATTTCCACTTTACTTTCTGGCTCATGAGTATCCTCGGTATCAAATACCAACATCGCGTCTGTAACTCATGGCCACCCTAAGGATCTTTCTATACACGTCATGCTTCCCCCCATGATCAAGGTTGTGCGGCCCAAAGGCTGGATTCAACGACAGTTGGCCTACCCGGTTAGATCAAATATCATATCACATATCGCGTATGTAGTATGACTAACCGGCCTAATACCCTGATCCGGACTCAGGAGGCCCAACAACCTTACACAATGGCACATTCGACTGTCACGCTGCACGCTCCAAGAGTCTGTGTGGTTGCACTAACACCACTCGCAACGGTACCGTGCTCAATATCATAACCATCCAACAGGATTTACCACCACATACTTGCAATCATTATGCAGTAATGACATTTCATCAATTATATTCCAGTATATCACAATTCAGTTCAATATAAATATTCTCATCATTTTCTGTGCACATTTCATCATCTCATAATATCATATATCATATTTCACATATTTCCACATTTCCCAAAATACTCATATTAGTAATTTGTACAAAGTCATTTCTCATGCAAATAATTTTCACTCATAAATAAATACCACATTTCATTATTTCTCATTAATCACATCAATAATTCTCATTTCAATATTTTCTCAGAAATTACTCATCATTATATTTTACACTCCAAAATATCACAATTTATAATTACTCAAATACCACACAATTTATCTGATATTTATATTATAATAATTTTCAGATAAAATATCATATGCTCAATTTCACATATTAATTCAAATAATAATTCTAAAAATACTGTTATAATTTATTTCCCTTACCTAACTTACTGAGAGTCTCGCTAGAATCCCAAATTCTACGCCCTTGGCGCCCGAAATTCAACTCCTGCAATTTGCATTTTTCCCAAATTAATTAATCTATTTCTCCAAAATAATACCCATCTAGCCTTCCCTAGGCTCCATATACCTCAAATTAATATTTAAACTATTATTTAACATCCCCACTTAATTTTCTAAATTTTGCCTGCGGGTCCCAAAATTACACCCGCGCCGCTCACCCAGACCCCAAATTTCAGAAATCCTACTTCAGCTCCAGATGCTCTATATTTTAGCATTTCTAAATTAATGCTAATTAATTAAAAATAATCCCCTTAATAACCCCCACACCCCAAATTTGGGGTTTTGGCCCGACACTCCCACGAGAATTTCGTCCCTCTAGACTTGTAGAGAATCATCCCTAGATTCTTGTGGTGGTCTCCATTCGTCAATTGGGCTTATATTTTGTAAAAAATTAAAGAAAAAAGAGGAAAATGACTTACCCTAGGGAATACGCTTACGCCGCTCCTACCACTGATCCGTTCGGGTAGAAATGACGGCAGCAGCGAATGGAGCCCAGCGGTATCTTAGAATTTTTGATCGGGCGAAAATTCGTCACGAAATCGAAGAGAGAGAGCGAGAGAGAACGTGAGGAGAGAGAATGAGTTCCTGAGAATTCAGGAAAAGATAAGAAAAGAAGAAGAAGAAGAAGAAGAAGAAGAAGAAAAAGAAGGAAAGAAATGATGATTAATAATAATAATAATAATAATAATAATAATAATAATAGTATATTTAATTCATATTAATAATAATATATTTTATAAATAAAATAAAAAATTAATTTTAATTATTATTATTTTTTATAAATCCGTTTAATTAATTAACTATTTTTATTTTTATTTTTTTTATTTTTGAAATCACTCTTCTAATCTTCTATAACCCTTTTTGGGGTTATTACATAATGTACATGCATTTACAGTTTTATAAGAATAGTTTCTTGAAACAGAGATACACACACACACACACACACACACACACACACACACACACACACACATATATATATATATATATATATATATATATATACATATGCATGTATACAATATTATTCAGATCGGTATTTATACTACAACTTTATACAAAATTTAGTATGCCATGTTTCCTATTACCGTAATATACAGACAGAGATACAAAGGTAGCATCAAGATGCTACAGATGCAGTATACAATTTTACAGTATATTTACAGATGCAGTATACAATTTTACATAAAGATAGCGTTATGGTAATTTTGGAAACATGATGAAAACAGTAAAAGAGTATATATGTATATATGTATACAGTAACAGATCCCTGAGGAAAGATACACAGACAGATACAAATTACAGAGCACGGTACCGTTGCTAGATACAGATAGAGTGCAATCACATATCTCAGATAGTATGTCGGTATCGTCAGCCATGCTCAGAGAGTATGCAGCTCCCCAATACACTAGGTTGAGGGGGCCGGTTTGACGAGATAGTAGTCAGTCCCGAGCTTAGGAGAGGATGTAGTTTGGCTGGGCTGAATTAGTGTAGAGTATGATGACTTATCTGGAGGGCCGACCAAATAGAGTCTCGCCTACGAGCCGCACAACTCTGTAATGAGGGGTCAAATTATGACGTACAAAGTCCCTAGGATAAAAGCACAGTTATATATATATGTTTACAATTTTACAGTATATGATGAGTATAGTATGATATTACCAGTATGAAAAGTAGAAAAATAGACGATACATTATGTTTTAAATTGTGAAAGAAAGACATGTTTTACAGATGATTTATTTCATTGCAGTTCAGTTATTATTTTTTAAAGTTATCCTTAATTTAGTTGCCACACACTAGTGATAGCATATTTCCACTTACTGAGCGTCGACTCACCCCATTACTTTAACATTTTTCAGGTGAGCCAGTGAGGCGAGCAGATCAGGCTCGCGAATAGAGTGTAACTCAGATCACCCTGGTTATAGGGTGAGTTTTTGTCAGAATGGTGTATGTTTTTGGATAGATGACACTGGAGGGATATTTTTGTATGGTCTATATATTCTGGATTATGGTATTGTACAGTTTATGTATAATTGGTTTTATGATTTATGTTTCCGCTGCGTAGGAATGTTTATTGTATATATATAAATGATAAGAATTTTGAGGTCGTTACACAACATGAGGACAGTTGATTGCCACCCTTCTGTCTGAAAAAATATGAATGTATACATGGACAGACGACTGTCAGGACTTCAAAGTCGTCTGACTCGCGAAAATTTTCAAAAATTCTCAACGGGCATATTTTTGAAATTTAAATTATTTAAAGCCCAAATTAATTTACAACTTGGACACTACTCCAAGTAAACTTGGGAAACAAGCAAGAAGTCTTTCTACCTCTATAAATACCCTCAAGGATCATTATTTTAGATACCAAGAAATCAATTCAGCTCCCATACTCTCTCAAAGCTTACTGAAATTTTGAAAGCTCTCTATTGCTCTCATCACTCACAAAAATCTCTAAAGTTTTACTGATTTTCTCATTGAGTTTGTGTATCAATTGTTGATTCTTTCATTGAACTCGCGGTGATAAACTTCTAGAGCTTCATTCTGAAATTCATATTCTGAATTTACTGAAGTACATTGTATTTCAATTTATACCAATAAGCTCTTTAAGGAGCAAGTTCTTGCACGCCTTGTTTTATATCTTTGTAACAGGTTGATTGATGATTCGATTGCTGAATTGTTGGATCAAACAAGGAGATATTGTTTGGAGAAGGCAGGCTCTAGCCTTACCCAAGGAGTGTTGTAATTGGTATTGTTCCACCTAGTAAAGGAGCAATGATAGTGAATCCCTTGGTTTTGCCAAGCGCGAGGACATTGGTTGTGTTGAATCCGAACCTCGTAAAAATCCTGTGTTCTTCTTTCTCTTCCCTACTCTTTATTTTTTAGTAAAGGATATAATCTGTGTGGTTGTTTTAAAATTCAATTCTGAATGTTTGGTTGTTAAATAGACCGGAAGGTAATTTGATCAACATTGATTTCGTAAACCAAAAAGGGACTACGTTGGTTGATCATTGTAACACCCCGACCGCGAGGGGTCTGGGATATTAACTTTTTACCATTAATTTACAGCGGAAGCAAATAAACTCAATTTTTATTAAACTAAAGCGCTAATTATCCATATTACAATCGTTTATTTCAAAAGAAGAAAAATTACACAAACATAAATATCTGAAACCATACTAATATTTCTAAACAAATCTTTATTTTCTATCCCCACCCGTATGCTTGCTAAGCCTGATTTCCAACATGCTCTTCAGAGTTATCTGAAATAAAAATATGATTGGAGTGAGACGACGCTCAGTAAGTAAATAAGATTATTATTAGTATGGGGCCAAAATGAGTTTTTTAAAAATTTTCGTAAAACAATATTAAATACTATAACTTCAAAATTTCTTTTAGAATAAATATAAATTTAAAAATTTCTGTATTAAACTTTTTTCATCAATTACAACAGTAAAATTTTATAATTATATACTATAACTGTTAAATTAAATTTTTAACTTTAAAAATGTAAAAATATTTAATGATAAACATACATATACTTTTCCTTATAAGTTTTCCTTAGATCGTCATTCAAGCATCAAAATGATTCTTTTCACGTAAACTTACACTTTTCCTTCAAATCATCAGTAACTTTGTACACGTAATTAAATATGTATAAACATATATTATAAAAACCACCCTTAGGCCTGTTTGCCATAAGTCATGTCTACTCCCATGACTGGGTTATGCGGTCCGAAGACTGGACTTAGTTGGCTGGCCGACCAAACTAAATTAACGTACGTAAACTTTAAGTGAGATTTTCCTTATTAAGTCTTGGTCCGGAACCAGGTGTGCACTCAGGAGAAATCCACTAACATAAATAACCACTCTGTAAATAGTGTGGGTGCACTCTGATCCGTATAAACTTTAAGCTGAGGTACCGAGTATCTATAACTTTGAACTTTCGTTGCCATAAGGGGTTTTAAAATCATCTTATTATAATTTATGCAATTTAAAATAATAATACGTAAAAATCTCATCTTTACTCACATTTTTATAAAAAATGCAACGTAGAAATAAACTCATGCCACACAATTTTTGTGTTAAAAATATATATAATTTAATTTTTGAATAGAAAGAAATGCTAAAAATTTACCGAGGGGATTAGAACATTTCTTAACCCAAAAATAGATGCAAGTATATTAAAGATAGAACTGGTATAATCAAATATGCGTAAAAATAAACTCATGGAAATTTTATGGAACTAATTAACATAATTGAAATTTACTTATAAAATAAACTCGGGTATAAATTTTAAATAAAAAAAACTAACATAATCAAAATTTACTTACCTTCTTCTTTTACCGTGTGCTACGAACACAATAACTATCTTTAAGAAATGAGATCGGAAAGAGTGGGTGAGTGAGAACTTACTCAAAATTATCTCTCCACCACAAATTCTTTCATTCACTAATCCTTCTCTTCCTTAGAAAATTGTTGTGAAAAATGAAGGTTGAGAGCTCCCTATTTATAGGAAATTTTTGGGGAAGAAATGGAATTTATAAAAGTGTGGGGAGATTGGTGAAATTATAATTTTTTTTAAAATTAAAGAATGGGCAAGAGATGGGCAAGGTATGGGTTGAGTATAGGATGGGGATGGAGGCCATGTGGGAGTGCTTGCCACCATTCCCATTCAATAAATTTTTAATTAACTACTTACCTAATTAATTAATCAATTAGTTAATTAATTATTTTATTATTTTTCTTAATCATTATTATCATTATTATTATCATTGTTATTACTTTTAAACTATTTTTAGTATTTATTTATTTTATTATTTATTTTTGAACAAAAATTAAATTTAAATTTTGAAAACTCATGTGGGCCCCACATAACTTCGAGACCCGAATGGATCCTACGTAACTCGAATAACTCTCATACGATTTTATGTATCCTACATAACTTTGAGACTCGTGTAAACCTCCATACGGCTTCAGGACTTATGTGGGCCCCACACAGTCTTGTGGACCCCGCATAGGATACCTATATTATTATTATTTTATCATACATTTTTACAAATTATATCAGTCAAAACATTATTTTATGTACTTATTTACGTATATAAATAGTGTCTTGTGGCTTCGGGACTCATGTGGACCCTAGATAGTCTTGTGGGCCCCACATATGATACATATATTATTATCATCTTATTATGTATTTCTACAAATTATGTCTTTCAAAATACTATTTTATGTATATATACTTATTTACGTGTACAAATAGTGTCTATCATGTTTATCCTATGAAATTCCATTTTGACCAGACCGACCTCCAAGGAGCGACTAAGCCGCAATGGTCTCTGAGCACTCGCTTAGACAAGGTCTTTCTTAGGCATCAAACATGGAATCAAGGATCCTACAGAAAAACACATATGTATTGATATTAACTCAATGACTATTTTTATTATTTTATTATTATTGTACTTTAATCATATATATATTTTTGGGTCATCACAATCATCCTTGACTTATTAATCTGAAAATTTATTTAAAAGCTAAATATTAGGAAGAAGAATCATTGTGATACATGGCTTATAACAAGTTCAGCAAATTTAAATATTGTTAAAAGGATTGAGTGATTGATTATATTGTTTTGATTGTGATAAAATTTGTGATTGTGTTTAAGTTTTGGTTGTTGTTATAAATCAAAAGAACTAAGACAAAGGGGAATAAAATTTTTAAATCTCAAGTCACCCCCCCCCCCCTCCCTTAGGAAGCTATTCCAATCTCAAACCTATTCTTTTAACCACTCACAACTAAACCTCGCCCCAGAGCTGTCTAAACTCGATCACCTGAAGGACCTGAACAGAATAATAATTTGACAGGGTGAGACACCTCTTAGTAAGGAATAAAAAGCTATAACAGTGTGTGGTAGAGAGTTTAATACATACCAAAAATATTTATTTGATAATCAATAACATAGAAGTTGAGAAGTTACATCATTAATAGCAACACAGATACCTAATATCATACATACATTCATAATTATTTATATTGATAATTCCCAAGAATAGGGAAGATTGCTTGCTCATACAAGTAGCTTCCTTCTGCTCTAACACTAATGTTAGGGCACTCACCTTACTCAGTAAGCCCTTAGGTTATGTACCCAGGCAAAGTCTCTGAGACTAAGGAAGCTTACCCGCACATACAAGTAGCTTCCCTCTGCTCTTGTACTAACAAATAATTACCAGAGCACTCGCCTTCCTCAGCAAGCCATCGGGTGGAAAATTCTACTCTATCATAAATACTTATGTAATTATAGTTACACACATCCAATGTCATCATTTCACAGAAATCCACGTATATACACATACCACAACCAATCCACAAAAGATACACACATATTTCATGCACACCTACAAAGGTTCCATAATCACACAAGTGATACAGTCCACATAGGACTAACATCACACAGATTACACAGTCCACACAAGACTGGTCCATAGAGGACTATCAACCACACAGGTTATTACACAAAATTTTCAAGCACACATGTTACAAATTCACACACACAATCCCGTTCATAGTAAATCAATAAAACAAACTCCTCATTCCATTGTCAACATTATATGGCAATTTATATCAGTTACAATATAACGACCTCCTCATACCATTGCCAACGCTATATCGCAATTTACATGAACCATAAAACATCACACATCCATTGCATACCAATCACCTAGGCACATCAACACATTTACCACATTATTCACAATCCAACAATACTCACAGCTGAATAGTATTCACAACCAAATAGAATCTATAACCCAACCAGTAGCCATATGCGAACAACAGTTGTAATCAAGCAATACTCGCAACCATTTATTTATGAAAGTCATTTTCATACCACACGGATTTTCCCAATTATAAAATATAATCAAAATCATTATTTTTCAAATGTCTAACTGATCATATTAATCAAATCTGAATATATATATATATATATTATTTGTATACTCAAAATTAACCCGTTTAAAATTAATAAAAAGCTGCTATAACGTTTTCCCTTTACCTGGTTTCCTAAGTTATGCCCACGAAAATCCCGTAACGTCGCATGCAATACTCACCCAAATCCTAATTCAAAAACCTGAGTTTATCAACCCAAACTTCAATAAAATGTTATTTTATCATTCCTTATGCATTATATACTCCATATTATTAAAAGAACTTAAAAATACCCTACTTACCCTGGTTTTGGAGTGGTGCCCAAGTACTCCAAATTGAAAATTTACTCCGCCTATGCTGCAAAGAATCTTCCCAAGAATCTCATAGTAGTTTTCGATCGTCGAATTGAGCTGAATCCGGACCAGATTCGTAGAAAATAGGTAGGGAAATCGAAACCCAAAGAAAGAAAATGAGAGAGGAGAGGGAAGTTCATGGAAAATAGGATCCAAGGCCTTAACCTGACCCTCATCAACAAGACACGTGGATTCATCGACAAAGCCAAGAAGAACATTCGTCGACGAGGTTCAATGTTCGTCAATGAGATGTTTAAAAACTTGAATTTTTCCTACTCTCAATAATTCCTTATCAATGAGAAAGAATGCTCGTCGACGAGGAGAACAAATTCGTCAATGAGTCCCTACTTGATGCCATTTTTAAATTTCTTTTCCCTTTTCTTTTATTAATTTTCTTTTAATTTCTGGATTCGGGTTGTTACATGGTGGATGTTGGGTAAGAGTTTTACCATCTTTTTGCTTCCCAACTGTTTTAAACTTTCAAAATTTAGATGTCCATACCTGAGATGCCATAACCAGTATTTGTCTTTGATGATAGCGCTCAAACACTTTAACGTATCATGTTGAATGGCGAACGGAAACATTCGATTCTTTGCCATCTGTACTCAAGTAATGAGCTTACCTTGAGCATCCGTTATCACCATCTGCTTATCTTTAAGGCTAATTCAGTAGTCTTTTTCCACAAGCTGTCCGAGACTAAATATATTAGTCTTCATGGTTGGCACATAGTACACGTTGAAGATAAAAGCATGGTCTCCATCCTTCCTCTTGATTAGGACATTTCCCCTTCCTTGAACTATAACTTTAGAGAGAACACCAAATAATATCTCTCCCTAAACTTTCTCATAAAGTTCATTAAACAGGTTCTTTCTTCCAATCATGTGATTGCTGGCTCTAAACATTTTGGTCCTGGTGGGTTGAACTGTGCGCCATCAGCATCAACAATTCTCCTTTGGCTTTCTCCTTTTCTGCAAGTTAGCATTTTCATTTACTTCATGATTTTGGGGATTACCACTGCACTCATTACTATAGTGTCCGTACTTGTGGCAATTGTAGCACTGAATGTTTCTCTTGTCTACGCTTGGACGATTATTGTATTCCCCTCTTCTTTCTTGTCCTCTGCCTCATGGGACATAGTTCTGTTGATTGCGTCCTTCTCTAGTGAGACCTCTTTTGCCTCTGCCACCTTCTTTAAATTCAAAATTTCCAAAATTTCTTCCATGAGATCCTCGGTCTCATCCTCTTCCTCGCTGCGACCTCCCCCCTTTATCGTATCTATCTGTAGTGAGGGACAACTTCATTTGGAGGGCTTGCTCCAATGCTTTATCATCACTCCTTCTGTTGACTTGGAGTGAGCCCACAAGTTTTTTTCTAGACATGATTTCCAAATCTTTTGTTTCTTCCATGGTCACCACTATATAATCAAATTTTGGATCCAAAGATCGCAAATTTTTTTTCACAAATTCTTTTAGCATTGAGAGTCTCTCCATTTCTTCTTAATTGATTTGATACTACTATAACTCGTGTATAGTAATCAGCAATAGATTTAGTAGATTCCATTCTTAAGGATTCGAAATCACCTTGCAATGTTTGAAGACGAATCTTCTTTACTTCGTCTACACCTTTGTGTGTTCGATGGAGAGAGTCCCAAATTTCTTTGGATGTCTTGGTAGAGGCGCTGATTTCGAACGTGGTCTCATCAAGGTCTTGGTAGATTATGGACTTCGTTTTGCAATCCTTCTTTTGATTGGCTCGTAAGATCGTTTTATGAGCGCCAGACATAGTTGCTTTAGCTTATTTTGATGGGTTTTCTTTGTACCCATCTTCAAGAATGTCCATGACATCCTGAGCAACTAGAAGGGCTCTCATTTGAATAGACCAGTTGTCATAATTTTCTCGTGTCAACTTTGGAATGACCGTTTGGGTAATACCGTTCGCCATTAGATTTAATATATCAAAAAACAGAGTGATGGGGATATATTTTGGCAAATATGATGCCACCAATGTGTTCATAAGGTCGAAAAACTTTAAGAACCGATTTTGGGTTACAACGAACCGGTTTAAAAATCACTGAACTGGCTAAAAAAAAATTCTGGACCTGTTTTCCTTAGACCGATTTTTCTTAACAGAGATAAACGACGTCAGTTCTTACCGTTAGTCCATGTGGCGGCTTCTGGGCGTGTCACATGTCGGTGATTGGACACGCGTTCATCAGCCAGGTCGGGTCGTGCTTACGAGTCCGGATTCGGTTTGCTGGTTGCTAGGCCGAGTTGAAGATCGAGTTTCCGGGTTGGATCATGTTAGCCAAGTAGAGAAGACACGTGCGGCACGTGACGTCGCCGGTAAATAGTCTCTCCGGCGCGTGTCGTTTACGCCGAATTCGTTGGCGGCGGGTGAAGGCGCGTGTAGAGACCTTGGGACTCCATTTGAGACGTGGTTTTCATCTCTAAACTCATCTCGAATCAAATTTCACAATGGTATACTCAATTTTGGATTTTGAGCAAATTCAAATCTAAGAGAAAATTCAAATTTCCCCTCTGTTCCCCTTTGTTTGCCGAATTCCAGGAAACCTAAAGCTCTAATACCACTAATGAATTAAGGGGACTCACTCAATCACTAGTTGTGACTGAAACTCAGTGAGGATTGTACACAAATACACTCAATTAATTTCAATAATAAACTGGAAATAAATTACGGAAGAAATTCTCAATACAAATCTCTCACTCATTGGTTATTCGCCTGCTCTACACCACACATTACATTACACACACACACATCTATTTATAGCAAAGGATGGACGATAAGTGAAGAATCTAATCAACAATGGTGGGCTGAAGTTGGTGAAGAGTTGGTGGCCACCAATCTCCAATGTCAACAGAAGCAGCTGGTTGGTGCAGCTGCCGACGACTCCAGTCAAGTTTAATTTTTAACACAATTTTATTGTTCCCGTATTAATTTATTAATTTCTCCATCTCATCAATTTAATGCATTCAAGTATATAAATATGATTCTATTGGGACAATTCTTAATATAGATGTGAATATAAAAGAAACGTAATTTCATCCATTAATTAAAATAATAATGGACGCCAAAGGCCCCCTTTTTTTTTTTTTTTTTTAAGTTTTTCAAATAATTATAAAAATTTCAATCTAGTTTTTAGTTTTCCAAGATCTCTGTACTATAAATTTGTGAAGAGGGAAATGAACAGTACTTCTTTCCCGTGAAGATGAAATTACCCCAACCTGTGGGTTTCTTATAAGGGCGTTTTGGGTTTTTAACTGATTCTTGATAATCTCAAATGGCTACTGCAATCGCAGCAGTGGCGAACTTGATTTGAGGATCCCGAGCAGTCACTACAATCCCAAACAGCGACAACCTAAGAGTTTAGTTCAATGATAAAAATATAAAGTAAGATTATGAGCTCAAATTTCAAATCAATTATGTGTGTAGGTCAACTCTAACTTTCAAAACTTGGTTATGTTTTTGCATAATCTAGGAATCACATTCACAAGCACAAATACATACATCGATACTTAAATAGAGGTGTTTGTATTTCAGACTTTTCCTTATTAGCGAGAGTTAGGGGAGGGCGCTGATCCGTAGATTTAGTGCTGATCAGGGAATCCAAAGGCTTGTTGGTGGTTAGAATTCTTATGTAATTAAAAATATATATATATATATAGGAGAGAACTTTAAGTACCTTAGCATAATAGTCTTTCCAGACTCTACGTGCAATCTGATGCCCTCCCAAATCAAAGGCCTTAAAATTGATTTTCCCAATACTCAACTCTTCAGATGTTGGGTATTGAGTTGGCTGGTGTTGAACCAAATTCAAGTACAAGCATGAATGAAAAATAAAAATATCATAAATCCAAGAGATTCTTTTCCTCTCTTTTTCACTAAAAACAAAACACAAAAACTTTGAATTTCAGATTTCAAAAAAATTACAAAAGATCCAATAAGCAAAGTCCTCCATTAAGCTTAACTGGCTTGGAACTCATGAAAACCATTGCTACTGTTGAAGTGAAATATATGCAAACCCAAATTCAAGGCCTAGAATCCGTACTCCCAAACACAACCTAAGAGCAATATAGATAACAGCTTTGGACTCAAAACCCAGCATCAAGGCCTAGTCCTTTTTAAGGACTACAACTTCATCCTGATTTCCAGCTGCAAGTTTTGGACAGCCCAAGATCTGTGTTTTTTAATTTCATCCAAGAACAAAAAGGAAAAAAAATTCAGGATTATTCATTCCTGATTTTACAACCTACATTACGAAATTTACTTGATGTGGCAATTAATCCACTTCAAATTCAGCAACGTAGGAACTAAATTCTAAATCTGTAGCCTCAACTTTCAAGTGACCTTGAAGGGATAGGATTGCCATATTCCATTTTTAATGAATCACTTCCTATTTGTTCTCTATTTTCTCTACGCCATAAATATTACAGCATATTGAAGCATGTTTGAAAAATTGATTAGAACATACCTCCTCTCTGGTATAAGTGTTGTCTGTGATGAAGCAAAACTCTTCCACACGGGATGCACATATTTCTTCATACTTTCTTCAATTCACAAGAGTTGAGAAGCAAAAGAAAAAAAAAATGTTTGTGAGTGAACTAGAAAAGAATAGACATGTTTTTTCATGTATCAATTAATGCATTAAGTTTTATTTTTAGTATATAAACATCAAGCTAGATTACGTAGACTCACGTCTAAGAGCAATATAATGATATTAAAATGATAAAAGAGAACTTCTTTTGCTTCTTTAAAGACAAAACACAGGGACACAAGAACACAAATGAGAGAGAGAGAGAGAGAGAGAGAGAGAGAGAGAGAGAGAGAGAGAGAGAGAGAGAGAGAGAGAGAGAGAGAGAGATTCTAATGAAGAAATACACTCTATTGTTTTTGTCCCACATTGGTAGAATACTTTCACCTTTGTATAAAAGGTTGTTTTGAATTTTAAATATTATTTGTCCCACATTGGAGAGAAGTGTTTTTTAGACTTGAGGTTGAAGTTATATAAAGAGTTCAACTCTTCATTTGTAAAACACACCTCAAAGTTGTACTTTATCAAAAAGTAGTGGATTGATCATCGGCACCCGAGGACGTAGGTAATTCTATACCGAACCTCGTAAATTTCTTGTCTTGTTCTTTTTACTGCTTTATTATTAGTTTCTGCATTACTTTAATTTATTTTATATTCAATAGCAATAGTCGTAGTATTGGTGTTTGGCATAAGTGGGGTGCCCGGCACAACAATTGGTATCAGAGCTAGGTTGAATAGTGTTAATACGGAGGTGTTCCTCTATTAGGATCCTTGATTCCACATTTGATGTCTAAGAAAGACCTTGTCTAAGTGAGTGCTCAGAGACCATTGCGGCTCAGTCGCTCCTTGGAGGTCAGCCTAGTCAAAGTGGAATTTCATAGGATAAAACAGAATAGACACAATTGGTACGTACTATTCATCCTAGGCCTTTTACTTTGTTGGGTGCTATTGAATATATAGAAGATGGCAGAAACTAGTGCAGTAGTAGAAGAAACTCTGTCCACACGAACTCCAACCCCTTTGGCTTCGACATCATCATCGAAGACGATAGCTAATGCTCGGTTTGAGGTGGAGAAATTTGATGGTACCAATAATTTTGGTATGTGGCAATGTGAGGTGATGGACATCTTGTATCAACAAGAACTAGATATTGCTTTGGATGATAAACCGGTAGATATGGGTGATAGAGATTGGGAAAAGATCAATCGTCAGGCATGTGGTACGATTCGTCTGTGTCTTGCCAAAAATCAGAAATATTGTGTTATGAGGGAGACATCCGCAAAGAAATTGTGGAAGATATTGGAAAATACATTTATAACCAAGATTCTGGAAAATCGGCTCTATTTGAAAAAAAATTGTTTCGCTTCCAATATCAACCAGGTATTTCGATTAATGACCACATAAATGCTTTCAATAAAATTTTGGCCGATTTGTTAAATTTGGATGAAAAGGTGAAAGATGAGGATAAAGCCATATTGTTACTGAATTCTCTCCCTAATGAGTATGAACATTTGACTACCACTTTATTGTATGGGAAAGATAAAGTTACTTATGATGATGTTTGTACTGCATTGATTAGTATTGAATGCAGAAAGAAGGATCAGAAGGTCCATAAGGAAACAGAAGAAGCACTAACAATAAGGGGACGGTCTCAGAGTCGTATGCCTGGAAGGAAAAGTAAATCTAATGGGAGGAGTAAATCTCGTGGGAGACCTGCTAAAGATGAATGCGCCTTTTGTCATGAGAGAGGGCATTGGAAGAAAGATTGTCCTAAATTACAGCAGAAGAATAAGGGCAAAGCACATTCTAATGCCAATATAGCCAATGATGATGGAAGTGAGTCAGATTTTTCTCTTGTTGGAACATCTTCGTCACATTATCTTGGTGAGTGGATTTTGGATTCTGGTTGTTCCTATCACATGTGTCCCAATAGAGAATGGTTTTCTAATTTTGAAGAATTAGATGGTGGGGTTGTTTTTATGGGAAATGATAATACTTGTAAAACAACTGTAATAGGATCAATACAGTTGAAATGTCAAGATGGAACTATTAAGACCTTGACTAATGTTAGGTATGTTCCAAGCCTAAAGAAGAATCTGATTTCATTGGGTGTCTTAGAATCTAAAGGGTTCACTATCACTTTGAAAGATGGAACCTTATTAAATCAAGTGCGCTGGTGGTGATGAAAGGAATAAGGAAAAATAACTTGTATTATTTACAAGGTAGTACAATTATTGGCTCAGCAGCTATTGTTTCTGAGAAAGATGCAGGTTCAGATACAACCAAGTTATGACATATGCAATTAGCGCATGCAGGAGAAAAATCTTTGCAACAATTGGCTAAGCGAGGTTTGTTAAAGGGTGCAAAGGTGTGCAAACTTAAATTTTGTGAGCATTGCATTCTGAGAAAACAAACAAAAGTGAAATTTGGCATAGCAATCCACCAGACTGAAGGTATTTTAGACTACATCTATACAGATGTATGGGGGCTCACAAAAACGGCTTCGTTGGGTGGTATGCATTATTTTATTACATTTGTTGATGATTTTTCTAGAAGAGTTTGGGTGTATTCTATGAAGCATAAAAATGAAGAGTGATTTTTTCCTTAAGTGGAAAAAATTGGTTGAAAATCAAACTAGCAAAAAGATTAAATGGCTCAGATCAGATAATGGTGGTGAATACACGAGTGACCCATTTATGAAGGTATGTCAGGATGAAGGTATTGCTCGACACTTCACAATTCGAAATACGCCACAGCAAAATAGGGCAGCAGAGCACATGAATCGGACTTTGCTGGAGAAAGTTCGATGTATGTTGTCTAATGCTAGGTTAGACAAAAGGTTTTGGGCTGAGGATGTTAGATATGCATGTCATCTCATCAATCGTCTATCATCATCTACAATAGGGGGAAAAACACCCTATGAGGTATGGTCTGGAAAGCCTGCTAATGATTATGATTCTTTACATGTATTTGGTACTATGGCTTATTATCATGTTAAAGAATCTAAGTTGGATCCAAGAGCCAAGAAAGCAATATTCTTGGGGATAAGTGCAGGAGTCAAAGGATACCGTCTTTGGTGCCTAGAGACGAAAAAAATGATTTTGAGTAGAGATGTAACTTTTGATGAACTTGCAATGATTAAGAAAACAATACGCAAGGAGTCACGAGTTGAAGAGAAGACCAGTGGTACTCAACAACAGGTGGAGGTTGAGACAATTTTGGGAAACCTAGTGAGAAATAAGACTACACAAGGTAACTTTCCAGTTACGATGGGGAATAGTGTACAAGAAGAGGAGATTTCAATTTGAGAATCTTCACAACAACAAGAATCAATTGTTTCTCAAAGGCCAAGACGAGAAATTCGAAAACCTGCTCGGTACACTGATATGGTGGCCTATGCACTTCCAGTTGTGGATGATAATGTTCTTTACACTTTCAAAGAAGCAATGAGGAACTCTGAATCAGACAAGTGGAAAACAGCAATGGATGAAGAAATGCAGTCTCTTCATTAGAATCAGAATTGGGAGCTGGGAGCTAGCCCAGCTACCCAAGGGTAAGAAAGCAATTGGTTGTAAATGGGTTTATGTAAAGAAAGAAGGATTTCCAGGTGCAAATAATGTTCGATTCAAAGCTAGATTGGTAGTTAAGGGCTAAGCACAAAAGGAAGACATTGATTATAATGAGGTATTTTCTCCAGTTGTTAAACATTCTTCCATTCGAATTTTGTTGACTTTGGTAGCACAATTTGATCTTGAACTAGTTCAACTCGACATAAAAACTGCATTTTTACATGGTGATTTGGAAGAGGAAATCTATATGACTCAGCCAGATGGATTTCAGGTTGCTGGAAAAGAAAATTGGGTATGTAAACTGGGTAAATCGTTGTATGGTTTAAAACAGTCTCAAAGACAGTGGTACAAACGATTTCATCAGTTTATGATGGGTCAGAAGTACATCAAAAATAAGCATGATCATTGTGTTTATTTTCGCAGACTACAAAATAGATCTTTTATATATTTACTCTTGTATGTTGATGATATGTTGATAACTTCAAAGAATAGGGAAGAAATCAACAAGTTGAAAAGTCAGTTAAATCAAGAGTTTGAGATGAAAGATCTTGGTGAAGCAAAGAAAATACTTGGCATGGAGATTTGTAGAGATAGAATGAGAGGAAGAGTTAGTTTGTCTCAGAAACCATATTTGAAGAAGGTAGTACAGAGTTTTGGCATGTCTGAGCAGTCAAAACCAGTAAGCACTCCTCTTGCTCCTCATTTCAAACTTAGTGCGGCTTTATCTCCTAAATCAGATGAGGAACGTAAGTATATGTCGCAGGTTCCTTATGCAAGTGTTGTTGGTAGTCTGATATATGCAATGGTTTGTACTAGACCTGATATTTCACAAGCTGTTAGTATGGTGAGCAGGTATATGCATGATCTGGGTAAAGGACATTGGCAAGCTGTGAAATGGATTTTGAGATATATTATGAATACGCTGATGTTGGTATAGTATTTGAGAAAAATAATACTATTGATCAACGTGTTGTTGGATATGTGGATTCGGATTTTGCAGGTGATTTGGATAAACGTCGATCAACTTCTGGATATATTTTTACATTTGCTAATAGTCCAGTGAGTTAAAGGTCTACCTTACAGTCTACCATTGCTTTGTCTACAACAGAAGCAGAGTACATGGCAGCTTCAGAGGCTGTTAAGGAAGCTATTTGGTTGCACGGTTTACTTGAAAATTTGGGAGTTGTTCAGAAGCACATGGTTGTATTCTGTAATAGTCAGAGTGCTATTCACTTGGCAAAGAACCAAGTCTACCATGCATGAACAAAGCACATAGACGTTCGGTTTCATTTCATGCGGGATATTATTGATGGAGGGAAGATACTTCTTCAGAAGATTGCTACAACTGAAAATCCTGCAGATATGTCGACCAAGATTGTGACAACAATCAAGTTCAATCATTGTTTGGACTTGATCAATATCCTGCAAGTCTGAATAATTTTGGAAGGCGCCGATGATGTGAACTCTAGAAAATGTTGGTGACTGAAAAATTTGTTGAATTTATCGTCAAGGTGGAGATTTGTTGTTCTTGTCCCACATTGGTAGAATACTTCCACCTTAGTATAAAAGGTTGTTTTGAATTTTTTATATTATTTGTCCCACATTGGAGAGAAGTGTTTTTTAGACTTGAGGTTGAAGCTATATAAAGAGCTCAACTCTTCATTTGTAAAACACACCTCAAAGTTGTACTTTGTCAAGAAGTAGTGGATTGATCATCGGCGCCCGAGGACGTAGGTAATTCTATACCGAACCTCGTAAATTTCTTGGCTTGTTCTTTTTACTACTTTATTATTAGTTTCTGCATTGTTTTAATTTCTTTTATATTCAATAGCAATAGTCGTAGTATTGGTGTTTGGCATAAGTGGGGTGCCCGGCACAACACACTCTCCATCACTGAAGTGGCAAGCCACATCTTAATTCAAGCTGTTATTCTGAGTTCCAATTATCTTCGTCAATGACAACACCTTTTTAACTCATAATTTAAAGGAAAAGTAATGCATTCCATTTAAGTTGGACTATCCCAAATGAAGAACTTACGAGGCAATTAGCATACAAGTAGCACCAAGCAGTTGGAGTCTTTGTTTTTCAATGTGACTTTGAGAAAGATATCGATCGATGAGATTCACTGTGAGGTGAAGTGTGTCTAGAACCAGCTTATATTCTTCAGAAACTTGAATGAAGAGATATAATTAATTATGGCGGCCCCTATCAATATCCACTACTAATCTTAAAGGACCCTAATAAATGATTCATTCAAAAGCAAGAGAATTCAGATATTGTTTGAAAGCTATAAGTACAATCTTAGATAGTCTTACAATGTAGAATCTGATTTATCACACCAAAATCAGAATGTCCATTCTTACGAGATCCATGAAAACAAATGACCGCTGAGGACATCAAACACGAGATTCAAAGTCCCATTTCATTTTCCTTCAATTTTCTCAGCAATCAGATATAAGAAAAAATAGTTAATGTACAGAAAATGGCAGAAAGAGGAAATCAAAAGACAGAGACGGAAAGCGTCATTTACATGAGACAATCAAAAAACAAAGCAATCAAAAACCAGAAGAAGAAGAAGAAGGAGAAGAAAAAGAAAAAGAAGAACATGACCAAGCTTCCGAGTTGGCAGAACGACTTCAGGCGAGAGCGGTGGGAAGCAACGACGGCGGGAAGCAACGGCAGCGGTAGGGATGCTAGAGAGGACGGCACAGGTCAAAAAGAAGAAAGGAGGGGGGAGGAAAGGAGGGGGGATCGACGTGGGAGATTAGGGAAGGAGGAAGGAAGGAAAGGAGGGAGATCGAGAAAATCGTGGGGAGAAGGTAATTTAGCTACAATTTTTTTTTTTTTTTTTTTATAAGAAGGGCGGCACCTCCATTTATTTATTGATAAACCCTGATGTTTGGCGGAGGAATACTATGGTTACAAGACAATCAAAGGAAGAAACAAAAGACAAAAGTATAAAGGTCTCCCAAAAAACAACACCAACATCCAACCAAAACAGGATTGTAAGTCCAAGCAAAACAAAACAAAATAAGAACCTACAAAACAAATCTCCCGTAACAAAACAAACAAAAGATAAACAACATAAAGTATAAACCAAAACCAATAGGAAATCAGTTAAAACATACTTCATATAAGTTTTACTCATCTTCTCCAGTTTATACAATTCATTGATAACTCTAGGAAGTTAACTACTATTTATAAACAAACTATTCATCATCATAGCACCTTGATAAGTCAAGGCATCTGCCACTTTATTCCCTTATCTATACCAATGTTTTATTGAAAAATCTACTCCCTCCAATAAACCAATCAGCTGCTCCCAAAAATCCCATAAATGTCACAAGGAGCACCTACTGGATCTTATCCAATTTACAACAATATTCGAATCACATTCAATATAAATACTAGTATGGCCTAAATGTTTGCAAATATTTATTCCCTCCAACACAGCTCTCAATTCAGTTTCATTATTTGAACAAGAATCAAAATATTTTGAAAAACCAAAAACAAAAGAATTTGTATGGTCTCTAAGGATGCCACCACCACCTGCTGGCCCTAGGTTCTCCAAGCTGCTCCCGTCCAAATTTAGTTTCAACCTCCCTTACCCCGGTTTTAGTCATCTCACACATTACATTGTTTTAATTCTTTTATTCACAATTTACACTTCCAGATTCTGCAAAATCCAAAAATCAGCATCCTTTAACTGAGTCATTCTTGTCATGTTCCTACTAAAACCCTCACCCAATATTTAATGGACAGCCACACATTTGTACTACTCTCCAATTTCCCCTCCATTCTAGCCGCACATCTCCTTCTTCACAGCCTCCAAACAACTAAACAAGGAATCAAACCCATTAAAGATCTCAATTGAGAAAATCTAGAAGCCCTATTAAACCACATTTGGACTCTTTCTTTCCAATTTTGTTGTCTAAGGAAAGGAACACCTACCTCCACCGAAACCTTCCTCCAAACCTCAGTAGCAAGGTCTCCCTTATTTAACACATGCTTCATATCTTATGGCTGCCTCATCTCACAACAATTACACGCCGAAGCAAGTGAAACCCCCACCCTTCTCACCTTTTCATCAACACTTAAGCTCAAAAGCAGTCTTCCATATGCAAATAACAATTTTCTTCAGTAACCATTTATTCCAAACTCATTTTGCCCAATCAAACTTTGGAGCTCTAACTTTGATAACATCCCATGCAGACTTTGAATTAAAGCAACCATCCTTTTCCAGGAGCCATAGCAGTATGTCCGAAGAAATTCTAAGATTTCCCACTTTTTCCATCACTTCCTCTGCTTTATTATACCCCATGATCCTCTATAAATTTTCCACATCCCACGCATTATTGATAACCAAATCTTTTAATCTGATATGTGAATGTGCACCATCTATACACTCTACAAACAAAGGTCCCGAATTTAGAAACTTATCATATCACAATTTTACATCTCCTTCTCTAACCTTCCATTTAGATTTACTTAACAGATCAGGCACACCTTGCAGAACTTTCCTCCAAAAGGAAGAATCCGATCCATGAGGTCTGCAGAGAGCAATATGTCATCCTTTCACATATTTAGCTTTAAAAAATCTAACCCATAAAGAATTTTGAGTTAATAAATGGCAACCAAACTTCATGAACAAAGACCGTTGCACTTCTGAAATGTCCCTTACTCCTATGCCCCCTCCTCTACAAGAACACACAATTTCTTCCAAGCCCTCCATTTCATTTTTTTCTTTTCCATCCTTAAAACCCCAGAAAAAGGAAGCACACATACCTTGTATCTTTTTTATCACCAGTTTCGGGACATTTAGAACAGCTAACAAATGCAAAGACATACTCGAAAGTACATGTCTCAACAAAACTAGATGACCTCCTTGAGACAACAGTCTACTTTTCCAGCCCTCAACTCTCTTACTTATTTTTTGAATTAAAGGGTCAAAATGACAGCTCTTCAATTTACCATCCACTATCGGCACACCTAAATACATAAAAGGAAATTTACCTTCACTATAACCAGTATCTTGAAGAATTTCTTCCTTCCTCTAAACACCCAACTTCTTTGAGAAAAAAATAGTTGATTTATCTTTATTCACCCTTTGCCCAGTCCAGTTTTCATACTCCTTAATCACCTCCATTATCTATCTAACAGATTTTTTTCCAGCATTAGCAAATATAACATCATCTGCGTACATTAAATGCGATATAATAGATGCACCACACGGATGTGCAAACGGTAAAATCCGCTTCTCAGACATCTTTTTTTGAATTAATTTAGAAAGAACTTCTTCCATGATGATGAAAATATACGGCAACAACGGATCCCCTTGCCTCAAGCCCCTTTTTGACTTGAAGAAACCTCTATAAGTGTCATGCATCATGACAAAAAACCAAGAGGTAGAAATATAATTCTGAATCAACTTACAAAATCAATCTAGAAAACCAAGAGCATGGAAAATATGATCTACGAGCAAAAAAATCTACTATAACCGCCGGGAGAATTATACAAGGAGAAGGAGGAGGCTATTGCCCTCAACTCCTCTCTCACTCTCACTACAAGGATTTAATCTGCCTCACACACAGCACATCACACCTCTCTGCTCTCTCACAATGCAGTTCTCTGCATGCACACACACACAAACGAACAAGAATCGCACAAGCAAAAAATTATGCAACACAATATACGAGACCAGATTTACGTGGTTCGGTCCACTGTGACCTACGTCCACGGGATAGCACAAAATCCACTATAACCGCCAAGAGAATTATACAAGGAGAAGGAGGAGGCTACTGCCCTCAACTCCTCTCTCACTCTCACTACAAGGATTCACTCTGCCTCACACACAGCACATCACACCTCTCTGTTTTCTCACAATGCAGCTCTCTGCATGCACACACACACAGCTCTCTGCTACACACAATACAACACCACTCAATTATTGCAACTCACCACAACACAGCACCACACAACTCACCACACTCTTCTGCGACTCACCATACTTTCCACATGCGATTACAAACATATATATATACACATAGGAGGGGTAAGAAGTCAAACAAAGGCAGATGCAAATTCAACATGGTAGGCAGATTGTTGGTGGTCGTCCATCTCCAACTTCAACAATTGCGGCTGGGTGGTGCGGCTGCCAACACCCATATGAGTCACACATCCTAAAAATCTCCACCTTGGCGAGTATCAACTCCCAAGTCCACAGCTCCACCTTGATACAAACTCGATCAAGGCAAGTCTTCATAACTTGGTTCAAACGTATGAACCATGCAAAAAGTACCGCATTCTTCATCGGCAAACCGAACTCGTTTGTTCGTTTCTGATGATGTACCACTATCATTATCTGAGGTTAAACCACCAACCACTGTGGTTCCCATCAACTGATATAGCCCACGAGACTCCTTCCCAGTAAATATCATTGAGTTACGTTGGGTCACCTCCATAACTCCACCTGCGACAGAGATTTGGAAACCCTTAGAATCCAACTGACTAAAGGAGATCAAATTTCTTCGCATCCTTGGAACGAAGTTTACGTTGTCCAAAATACGGACCACTCCAACAGGCATCTTCAGCTTCACAAATCCAATCCCTTTGACATCGCATAAAGACCCATCACCGAGTGATACCATACCACAAACTTCTTTGAAAGAATGAAAAAATTCTTTCTTAAAGCCGACATGAACTGAACTCCCAGAGTCCAAAACCCATCCATCATCATTTGGACTGCCATGAGCATTCATGTTCTTTCACATCAATTTCCAGCACTCTCTCTTCATATGGTTGTGCTTCTTACAATATCGACACTGCACATTTCTTCGATTGATTTGTCGATGTGAGCTGCTCACCGTTACAAGGGCCTCATCATTTCCATGCCATGTGGTATGCTCCAATACATTGACACCGTCCCATGTCTTCTTTTCTTCTTCGTATCTTTTTCGATCTTAACAGTCCCTCTTAAAGTGCCCTTTTTTATCACACTAGTAACATACAACCTCGATCGTATCTCATCCTCTTGATTTCTAACGCCATTGCTGTAAGAACCCGAAAAAATATAAAGGAATTTTTGCAGATTTCGTTGACGAAGCCAAATTTCGTCGACCGAGGCAGTAGACTTTTCGTCGACGAAATTCAGAGGTTCGTCGACAAAGAGAAGCCGAGAGGTCTGGAAAAGTTTAAATATCAAACTTCGTCGACGAGGCTGCCGACATCCACGACGAAATCCTTGACTTTTCGTCGACAAAAACCGGTCGGGTCAAAAGGGGTATAAAAGGAATTTTCTCATTTCTTCTTCATTAAGATATCCAACTCTCTCTCTCTACTCTCTCTCTCTCTCTCTCTCTCTCTCTCTCTCTAGATTTCCTCACCGATCGTTAATAGAATCAGAAATTCGAGGTTACCACGAGGATCGTGGAAGGATTCTCTACAACTTCTGCGGATCGGAATCTCAGTTTCTAGCGTTTTTGATTTTTAGGCCAAAATCAAGGTAAGGCTCAGTTTTCATTTATGATTCAGTATATGTGTAGTAGTATAGAGCGTAAGCATGTTTAGTATTGTGATTTGTAGATTTCGGAGTCTCGGTTCGTAGTTTTGAGGGCGATAGAGTTCGTGGTTTGGTTTCAAGTTGAGGTAAGGGGATTCTGTTTATTTCAGTTCATTTTCGAAATCAGGATTGGTAAACCTGTAGGCTACGATCATATGTATGTTTTGACTACTTATTTGGGGAAATCTATCAGGTTAAAACACGCGATTTTCGGGTTATAGTTTTCAGGAAAATTGGGGATTTCGGGTATCATCTCTTATTTGATTGGAAAACCGTTTATGTTGTTTGAACTGTATTATTGAGATGACCGTAATCCATATTTGCATAAAATGTATACTTGAAATTGTAAAAAATATGATTTACCATAAACCAAATAAGTGTGGTATGTGTGTATGTTTGTATGTTGTTCCAGATATTTATGAAAAACAGCTATGTGGCGGTTTATTACCGTACGCTAAAATGTATAGGGACGTGAGTTCCAAAGTGATTCCAGGTTTTGTGAAAATCGGCTAGGGGCAGCTAACTACCATACGCCGAAATGGCTAGGGGCAGCTAACTACCGTACCCCATAACAGCTAGGGGCGGCTAACTACCGTACGCTGTAACAGTTAGGGGCGGCTAACTACCGTACGTTGTGCCCTCTAATGGCTAACTACCGTGGGCAAGAGTGGTCGGCTCTATATCCGGGGTGCGAAATATCACCAGTATAATTCGGTTGGTCACCGAATGTAGCAACGGACCACAGTGGGCCTAAGTTGACATAGCGTAGTTTGCACATGGTAATGTAATCGGGGTTAGACCAGGTGACCTTGTGTAGTTGCATATGTAGCAATGGATTCTCTATTGGGCCTGAATTGGAAACCTTTGTAGTTTAATGTGTTGGAACGTAACCTTTGTGAGACTAGGTGACTTATGCAGTTGTGAGTAGTGTGACGACACTAACCATATGTATGTATGTATGTATTTGAGTATCGTATGAACTGGAATGGATTTTATGGAAATACTGAAACTGTATGGAATTGTATGGGAATGCATGGAACTTGTTTTGAAACTGTACGTATGTGTTTCAAATTGTATCGTATGTATGTGTTATGAAGTATGAAAATGACACTAGTATGCCACACACTGATATAACATGTTTTCTCCCTTACTGAGAGGTGTCTCACCCCGAATATATAAAAAAATTTTAAGGTCCTTTGGGTAGCCGAAACTAGCATCCTAGCATCCGGAAGCGGGGGGTGTGTTTAGCTACTGTTAGTACCTGATAGGTACGAATTTTGTAACCGGGTTGTCCTGATGGATTTTGTAGACACTCGTGCTATTGTATAGTATTTGTAGGTATGTTTAACCCTATATGGTATAGACTCTGGTATGGTACAGTTTGATGTATAGAAAGACTGTATTTCGCTACGTATTTTAATGAGTATGGACATGTGTATATATGTATATAGGGCATCCGTTCACCCCACAGGGTCGAACCCTCTTTGTATGTGGTATCATTTAATGTTTTAATTGATACAGAGACAGGTTAGGTTACTTAAATTCACCCCTGGGTCCCATTTTAGGGTTCGGGGCGTGACAATTGCTTACCTCCGAACTTTTGATCTTTGCTTCTTCCTTGTCTCTCACTATTAGCTACCAAAGCTTGCTCACGAGACATCACAATCGGCTATCTTAATGTCTCAGAATCTTGAAGTGATGTCATTACATCATCCAACTTCAAGGTATCCTTCCCTATGAGCCATGCAGTTACCAAACCATCAAATGAAGCTGGTAGAGACAAAAAAAAGTAGAAGTGTCTTATCCGCTTCATCAATCTTTATATCGAGGCTCAACAACTGGGTCAAAATCTTGTTGTAATCATTTATGTGATCAAAGAGACTGCTTCCTTCGTTCATTCAAAGTTGATAAAGTTTCTTCTTCAAAAACAATTTATTGGTAAGGGATTTCGACATATACCTTTGCTCTAGTTTCTTCCAAAGCTCCATTGGTGAGGTTTCATCTAACACCGAATATTTGACTTCATTTTCCAAACACAATCGGATTGTGCTGACTGTCTTCATCTCTAATTCGGTCCAATCATCATATTTGAAATCATCTGGCTTCTTCCCGATCAACGGCTTGATCAAGCCTTGATGAACCAAAATATCCTTCACCGTGCTCTGCCACAAACAGAAGTTGTTCCGCCCATCAAACTTTTCCACCTCAAACTTTGAAGTACCATGTCCTTCCATTCTGCTCCAAATCTCAATAAACGGACACCTCCCATGGCTCCGGAATGGTCGAAAACCTTAGAAATGGTTCAAGCCGCTCGAAAAACCGATCCAAAATGGTTTCAAAAAGTCCGGTCAAACTTTTGGTCAAACTGGTCAACAATTGTCAACTCTCTGTTAACTTTAATAGAATATTCCATCTGTTAAAGAAATATTCCTGATGGCGTTAACGGCAACCGAAGCCATTACTAACATCATCTACTAACGTGGCATGGCGGGCCCCACTTGCCGATGTGACCTGGGCCCACCTCCTATGGGGCCAACTTGCTAACGTGGCACCGGGCCCACCTCTTGTGGGGTCCACTTACTGACATGGCACTGGGCCCATCTACTGACGTGGTTGCTGACTGTGTAGCTGACTCAGCACTGATGTGGCCTGACATTTGCTGATGCGGCACTGACTTAGCGCTTACGTGCCCGCTGACATCAGCATCTTAAACCTCCGGACGTGCGCCAGACTTTCACCGGTGCATGGACGCGCGTGACACCCTTTCCCGATCTGCTGCCGGCTCGTGAAGGCGCATGGCAATATGGTCTTTCCGCCTATGGCACGTGTGAGCGCGTGCGGCTTCCTTTGAGCTCCGTTCGAG
Organism: Malania oleifera; assembly: GCF_029873635.1. Taxonomy (NCBI): domain Eukaryota; kingdom Viridiplantae; phylum Streptophyta; class Magnoliopsida; order Santalales; family Ximeniaceae; genus Malania; species Malania oleifera. The sequence goes on from NC_080417.1 coordinate 145,690,751, forward strand.
CTCTGGTTACCACCGTTAGCTTCATCTCAACGAGAGGAATCTTTTGGTTGTCTCAAAACCAAGTTTTGAGCTACTAGGCAGATGCTTAAATCTAGGAATTTTGCTTCGAGCTGGCGATTTTGCTCCAACCTCGCTTTGATACCATTTGTTGGGAAGTGATCGATGAGGAACAATAGCACAAGAAAAAAATTATGCAACACAATATACGAGACCAGATTTACGTCTTTCGGTCCACTGTGACCTACGTCCACGGGAGAGCACAAAATCCACTATAACCGCCGAGAGAATTATACAAGGAGAAGGAGAAGGCTATTGCCCTTAACTCTTCTCTTACTCTCACTACAAGGATTCACTCTGCCTCACACACAGCACATCACACCTCTCTGCTCTCTCACAATGCAGCTCTCTGCATGCACACACACACACACACACAGCTCTCTGCTGCACACAATACAACACCACTCAACTGCTGCAACTCACCACAACACAACACCACACAACTCACCACACTCTACTACGACTCACCACACCTTCCACATGTAATTACAAGCATATATATATATATACATGGGAGGGGAAATAAGTCAAACAAAGGTAGCTGCAAATTCAACATGGTAGGCAGATTGTTGGTGGCCGTCCATCTCCATCTTCAACAATTGCGGCTGGGTGGTGCGGCTGCTGACACCCATACAAGCCACACATCCTAACATATTACCCTATTATTAGTGACGAATCCTCTAAACCGTCACTAATACCCTATTATTAGTGATGAATTTTATAAACTGTCACTAATATTATTAACTAAATTATTTTTATATTTTTTAAATAAAAACACTATTAGTAATGTATCCTCTAAACCGTCACTAATACCCTATTATTAGTGACGAATTTTACAAACCTTCACTGATATTGTTAACTAAATTATTTTTATATTTTTTAAATAAAATCACTATTAATGACGAATCCTCGAAACCGTCACTAATACCCTATTATTTGTGACAAATCTTCCAAACAATCACTAATATTGTTAACTAAATTATTTTTATATTTTTTAAATAAAAACACTAATAGTGATGAATTCTCTAAACCATCACTAATAGTAGTCTAATAGTGACAAATTTCAAAATCGTCACTAATATTGTTAACTAAATTATTTTTATATTTTTTTAAATAAAAACACTATTAGTGACGAATCTTTTAAACCGTCACTAATACCCTATTATTAGTGACGAATTTTACCAACTATCACTAATATTGTTAACTAAATTACTTTTATATTTTTTAAATAAAAACACTAATAGTGACGAATCCTCTAAACCGTCACTAATACCCTATTATTAGTAACGAATTTTTGAAACCATCACTAATAATAGACTAGTAGTAACGATTACTTAATCGTCACTAATAATAGGATATTAGTGACGGATTATATTCATCACTAATACCCCAAGAATCGTCGCTAATATTTTCCCGGGATAATTTTTGCCAAAGAATGGTTTCTCATGATAATTTGAGCGGGAAAATCGGTTTTTAGTGACGAAAGTATTAGTGACAGTTTTAAAATCATCACTAATAGTGTCATATTAGTGACGGTTACTAAAACGGTCACTAATGCTTACACTATTAGTGACGGTTCTTAAAAATTGTCACTAATTCCCACTTTTAGTGACGAAATTGAATCTATTACTAATATTTTCATCACTAAAAACCAATTTTTTTGTAGTGAATGCCCATTACGCACATGTCGGTCAACTAGGACTTAACAACCAGTCGACCAAGCCCTTTTTAAAACTTAAGTTTTGCCTTCTTTTTAGTTCAAAACCCCTTCAAACCTTTTGTAAAGATTTAGTTTTTTTTTTTTTAAAGGTTTTCAAGTTACTTGGAGGTCCCTAAGGCCAATTTAAGGTCATGGTTTGAGCTTCAAATTAAATCATGTAAAATGCATGCCTATTCAAACCTAATTACTATTACAACTCAAAAAATAAATTGAGTCTTCATGCTTCTGTTCCTTAATACACCATGGAGTACATCAGGATTTGTACTCGATTAAGTACTTCTTGACTTTCATTTTGTAATGACCTACTGTTCCTTTTCTAGTTTTAACTTTTTTTTTTATACTGTAAGATTTATAATGATCTGATACCTACTAAATTAAACCAAACCATCAACCTAAGCAGCGAGAAGTGGAATCTATATAAACACCATCAAGAAAATATACAATACCAAAGTGCTAAAATGTGTCCCCAAAATATACATATAAGATTGTTCCCAAAATACCCTCAACTGGGCTACAACTATACACAAATACTCTAAAAAATACTCACTCTACTGATAGGGCAGTACTGAGGCCCCTCTATCTGCGAGTCTGATCTACTCGTTTACCTGGATCACCTGAAAAATATTAAAGTAATGGGATGAACCAACGCTCAGTAAGATGAAATATGTTATTGCTAGTGCGTGGCAAATGAGTTACAATACTAAGAAGATCTGTTTCTATATAAACACATATAACTGAATCTGAAAAAATAGTACAAATAATATAGCAACCACCATCCCATGTTGCTTAACATAACTGTATTTTTAGGTTTCTACACATAATACTTCTACTATACATAAGTATGCCCTCTGTTACTGTAAAACTGTATATACATATAATAGTTGAAAACTTCCTTAGATGGTTGTATGTCATGATTTAACCCCTCATGATAGGGTTGTGTGGCCCGAAGGCGGGATCTACTCTGGCTAGCCGACCAGGATACACCACTATACTCTATAAGTCTGATCAGCCCTCCTCAACCCATATCTGATGGGAAGTCTATCCGCTCCTAGGCATTTGATCGACCTACATACCACGTATTATCTGAATAGGTGGTTGCACTCTATACTGAATATTTGTATATAGCAATGGTACCGTGCTCTACTGAATCTGATCCATTAGGGTCTGATACTAAATAATACGTTACTATATATAATCTATCTGTTTTACTATGAATCTGTAATATCTGTACTAACCATGACACTATAATAAACTGTATCTGTATTAACTGTATGTCATGGTACTGAAAATTGTATAATCATGGTATTCTGAAAATATATAAAAAATATACCCTGTCTGTATAATTTGTAATATATAATCCTAAAAATACTATAGAAACATGTTTCTGCACTATATACATATTCTCATGCCACACAGTAATTTAAAACATTTTAAACGTATTTGATAAACTGTATAAATTCCTACTGTGAAATAATAATATAGTAAAAACATATAATTCATACAGAAATCATACTGGTATTGTCTAGTATAGCATATTTTCCTTACCTAATTCCTACTAAAATCCCCCTACTGTAGCGGGTCCTACACCCGCAGGGTTCTCCACTCAACACCCTGAAAATTATAAATCTCAGAACAAAACATCATTATTTCTACGTCTTCTACACTTCCTACAACTGTTGAAAAACCTAATTTCAAATAAAAGACCTTACCCTAAATTTGAGATGAAATTCGACTTCGTCTCATTGACGATCCGCTTCGACGGACTTGTGGAAAACTTCCCCGAGAGCATCGTGGTGGTCTCAGATCGTCCATTCGGCGAATGACGGGACCGAAATCGAAGAGAGATGGAGGTGGAGCCGTAGGAGAGAGAGAGAGAGAGAGAGAGAGAGAGAGAGAGAGAGAGAGAGAGAGAGAGTGAGTGAGTAAATTTTGCTGAAAATTTATGCATTTAACTCAGTTTTAGGCTATTTATACTGTGGAATTCGTCGACGAACCACGTCACCTCGTCGACGAGTCCTATAGAAAGTTCGTCAACGAACCTGTACCCTCGTCGACGAATTTCAGACTTCCCAAAAATCATCTCTCGATATCTTCTCATCGACAAGATCCTGAAGAACCCTCGTCGACGAATCCTGAAGAACCCTCATCGACGAATCCCCTGTGTTCGTCGACGAGGCTTGGAAAATTCTTGAGATTATTACATCCAAAGTGCAACGTCGTCGGCTGCCTCCTTCTGTTCCTGTTTCCATTTCTACCTTTTTTATTATTTAATTATCATTATTCTTCGGGACATTACACATTTTGCATTCATCATTTGTACCTTCTGCAACATAAATCTATTCAAAGACTAAACGCACAAATGAGATGCTGTGGTTTGTCATAATCAAAACGAGGATTGGACTCAAAAAATCAACAACATGTATTAGTTAAAATACATGTTGGAAAAGCCCCCGTTTAATTGGAAGTGTTGGAAAAAAAATGCTTATAGAACTTATTAGTTAAAATAAGCACTTTTATAATTTTTTTTTTTTTTTTAAGTAGTGTTTGGCTTATATTGCAACAAATACTTTTGCAAAAAGTACTCTTCCAAAATCACTTTTTTGAAAACTTTTTAAGTAACTTTTGAGAAGCAATTTAAGATAACTTTTTGGTCACTTATAAGTGGCACTAATCATATGTAGGGTCAATTTTGTAAATATAAAAAAATTAAGTAGCTATTTTAAAATTGTAAAAATACATTAGAAGATAATCATATATTATTTATTATGCATTATAATATATTAATTATTAGTAAAACATAATTCAATTATGAAATGAATAAAAACCATCTATTAATTTGAAATTATATTAAAAATCAAAAATACTAATTTAATTAATAATATTATTTCAATATAAATTAATATGATAGTCATATATTATAAATATAAATTAAGAACATAATTATTGTTAATCAAAAATAATATTATATTATTTTAAATAAAAAATATTCAAATATTAATTAAAAATAATAGTTTACATAATTATTAATTAAAATATTAATTTAAAATTAACCATATATTATTTTCTATACATTATAGACAATTAATTATTGATAAAATATAATTAAATTCTGAAATGATAAAAAAAACCGTCTATAAATTTAAATTAAAATTAAATAAATTAAAATATTTGATTTAGTTCTTAACAATATTTTTAACATAACTTAATGTGCTAATTATATGTTATAAATATACATTAATAATAAGATTATTGTTAATTAATAAATAAGAATATTATATTATTTTAATTAATATAAAATATTTATATTTTAAATAGAAAATTAATAATATTTTCATTTAAAGTTAGTTATAAAAATATTATTTTTTATTTAAAATATACTTAAAAATAATAATATATTATTTTACCATGTATTATGGTGTATTAGTTATTATAATTCAATTCTGCATTGAACAATACCTATTTATTAATTTAAAATTAACATTAGATAAATTAAAAGTTTGAATTTTATTAATAATATTATTTTATCATAATTTAATATGATATTAATGTGTATAAATAAACATTAATAATAAGATTATTGTTAATTAAAAATAATAATCTTATATTATTTTTTTAATAGAAAATATCTAAATTTTAATCGTGAATAATTAAAATAATTATTAATGAAATTATAAACTTAGAAATATTAATATTTGTAATCTCAAATATGTCTAAAAATAATTATATAACACCATATAATAAAAATAAATATTCAAATACTATTTGCTTTAAACATAATCAAACATCACTTATAACTTTTAGTAATTTTCTAATTCAACATTTATTATCTACACTTATTATTATCCATACTTATTAAATGAAATGCGTAAGTGTCCAAACTAACCCTAAGTTCAAAGCTAGTCATAAAAAAAATGCTGAAGGACGTCGGGGGCCATGACACGAGCCCATGTGACTAACACTGCTAAACTTACCACACACCTGTCATATGGATCCATATTATCATAGTACTACTCTTTACTTAATTACACGCCATAGACATAGACACGTACACCGGACCAAACCATGCAGAGATGGACAATAGCAGCAGTTCCTACATGCAGTACAGTCCAGATGGATCTAACTACGTGGAACCACTAAGGCAGCCATCCTAACGCGTGCCACCATCTGTGATACGTACCCTGCCCATCTCCCCACACGTAATCCACATGCACTCGGCTCCATTCCATTATAAATACCTCCCCCGTCACCTGCACCTTCACCATCGCCGCATCCCTTATCACTATACCCCACCAAGCGCGTCTCAATAATTAGCCATGGCAAAGCTCATCATGTCCCTTCCGCCGCTACTTCTACTACTGTTTTCTTCTGTTGTTCTAACCATCGCCCACGCCTCTACGTATCGAACCACCGTCACCACCACCATTGTGCACGAGACCAGCCGTAGGTGCAGGGAACAGATCGAACGCCAAGACCTCAGCAGCTGCGAGCGGTACTTGACTCGGGGAGGAAGAGACGGCATCCGTGGCGCCGCCCATCCTCTCATCCGAAGGATCGTCCGCAACATCGACCCCGCCGAGAGATGCTGCCGGCAACTGAACGAGATGGACGACGATTGCCAGTGCGAAGCGATGAAGCGGATTATGATGGAGCAGGGGGAGATGGAGGGCTACGAGGAAATGGGGCTGTTGGTGCGGCGGGCGGGGGAGCTGTGGTCGCGGTGCGGCGTCGAGACCGGTTGCTGGGAAGAACAAGACGCAGCGGTTAGAAAGAAGCAAGGGAGGCACGTGGGGAGCTGCCGGGAGCAGATAGAAAGAGAGGACCTTGGGGAGTGCGAGAGGCACCTGAGGGAGGGACTCGGCGGGCGAGATGTGTTTCGTGGAGTGGGAATGGAAAACACGCACCACCTGAAGGGGTGCTGCAGGAGACTGGAGAGGCTGGACGAAAGGTGCCAGTGCAAGGGGATAGAGGAGATGGCACGGCGGGAGCGGGAGCGGTTGAGTGAGGAAGGAGAGAGGGAAGAGGTGATGCGGAGGGCAAGGGAGCTGCCGGACGCCTGCGATTTGCGTACCACATGCGAAATATGAACTACGTAGGGGGGGTCTCTCATGTAGAGAGGAGAGGAGATATGTAATAAAGTTAACGCGTGCACATGATCGTGTGTGAGAGAGCGTGAAATGTGTAAATGTACGTGGGTTTAAATTAAGAAGTTTACCTTTTGTCTTTTTTAATAAATATCGTGTCCACTATGATTTCAGATGGTTGATGAGCAACTAAAACGTTTGATGGCAATTTTATTTTTTTATTTTTTTTGGAGAAGGTATTGATTATATTACAACGCTAAAACCAACAAGATACTAAAAGGCTTGAGAAAAGAAGAGAAAAGAAAAACTCTGTGGCTCAAATATAGAAAAACACAGCAACGAGCAAAATAACCCCAACCCATGCCGTTGAAAAGGCTTTCAATTATCCTCTTAAATTAGATAAAATGCAATGGAATTAATCCAAATTCGAAAGAATAGGACAGGACCTAAACCAAAAGAAGAAGCTAGTAAAGTATATATACAGAACTCCGAACTTTTCAGGGGTCGATGAGAAGGACTTCCTAAATACCCACAATGCCTAAACTCAGAAATCCTTTGAGGAAAGTTGAATTTCATACATGAAGGAACTCAGTTCAGATGACGTGACCAAGTGTATTATCAAAAAAGGGCAAAAGAATGTCCGCAACTTCTTATTGAACTAACAAGGAACGAGAAGATGGTTAATATGTTCACCGTCCATCTTGCAAAAATTGCACATGGAACCCAAACTTCAGCCTCTCTTTTGTAAATTATATGTTGTCAGAATTCTATTGTTGATTGCCAAACCAGAAGACACTGACTTTGAAGGAATGAAGGTGTTCCAAAGCTGGCATACATTTTGAGTTGTACGTTGGTTTCCCTCCCCTCTTTTTACCTTGGTATACCTTTGGGATCAAAGTCAACATGCACGCATATTTGGAACCAAATTCTTGAAAAAATGGAAGGGAAGCTAGCAACATGGAAATCAAACTTTCTTTCCATAGGAGGTAGGCTAGCTTTTATTAACTCAGTTCTTTCCAATCTTCCCATTTATTACATGTCAGGATTGTTAATCTCATCAAAATATTTCAAAGAAATTTTCTTTGCTGAGGAATCGATGAGAGTTTTAAATATACCTTTTATCAAATGGGGCTCAGTGACTCTTCCCAAATATAAGGGCAGTCTTGGAATCAGAATCAAGCAGTTAGAAATCATGAATATAGCTTATCTTCTCGGAAAATGAATATGGAGATTTTCTATTGAAAACAATAGCCTTTGAAAAAAGGTGATATGTATTAAGTATAGAATCAGTATACCCATTTGGTGCTTCCCCAATCTCTATATACCCATCGGAGGGAGTTTTTGGTTGAACTTCCTCAAACTCAACTTGGAAATGTGGGAACATATGAAGATTTTGGTTGGGTACGGGAACAAAACAAATTTCGAGACTGACAAATGGGCCACCATGGACACCATTCAAAACCTATACCCACACTTTTTTGTCATGGCGACTCAGCAAAAGATTAAAATTGCAAATGTTTTGCAGTACCACAATAATAGTCCCTTTAGGGACCTGATTTTTAATCATCAATTGATCGATGAAAAATAGATCAAACAAAAAACGTGAGTTGAATTCTAGTATTTTTTTTTTTTCAAAGAGAGAACTATATTCAAGAGGCAAGCCATCCAAGCCAGGAGCTTGAAGGTGCAACTACAAGGTAGAATTACACAATATGAATAAACAACAGCCAGATATCTAAAGGCAACACAAGAAACAAAATTGAAAGAAAGGAAGATCCAAACAAATGTCTGAAACTGAAGCTTTGACAGTAATGGCCAAAAAAGGCATCTTCGTCACAAATTCCTCCCAAAGAAGGAACTTGAAGGACTGGCTATTGAGAGTTGGGTGCATCTTTAGCCACTGATTTTTTATTTTTTAAAAATTCTATCTTGGTCAATTGCATTTTTTTTTATTAAAAAAAAAATTAGTGTTAATGTTTTGTTTGGAACTTTTCGAAGCTTAAGGGGGTCTCTTAGAATAAAAGCAGCAATTCCCACAGTTATTTGTTGGGAGATTTGGAAAGAGAGGAACGGAAGGATATCTTTAGGGAGAGACACTCTATAGCCTCGATCAATAGTGTATGATCGATGTTTATCAAATTTTATCCATTGGATTAGATCGGAAGAGTTTTGTTGTATTTTTTATCGATTTGGGAGGGTGATATCACTTACCGCTCCCACCTTTATTTTCTTTCCTTATTCGAAGGCCCCCAGCTGCTTGCATGTTTCCTCCCTCTAATGAAGTTACTGTTAGACTATCAGAAACTTCAGTAGAAAATCCAGGAGCATCTGCACCAATTTCTCACTCCATCCATTATGTTACTAATTCAAAATGATCCAGCTATTAGCGTGACTTTCTCCTACAAATGTGTATTTGATTGTTTCCTTATTTTGCTCATATTTGTTTCCTTATTAAACGCTTGACAGTTCAATTGTACAACTTATAAATATAATGGAATACTATAGGGCTAAGGTGTGTTAGTTAAGCCAAAGATATCTTGTGTTCATTTTTTTCTGTTGAATTATTAAGGTTCTACAGTTACCTTTTTTTGGAAAGGAAAAAAAGAAGAAAAAGAAAAAGAAAATTAGTGTGATTTTACATTCTAAATATATAGTTGCAGGTTCAGTTTTACTTTCTAAAAACTAGACAATTTAAGTTCAATAATTACACTTGTAGTGACATGAAAAATAATAGCATTTTAAATATTAGAGGGAGAGAAAATAGAAACAGAAAGAGAAAGAGGTCGTAGACTTCGTCGACGACATTGCATTTTGGAAATAATATTAAATAAAAATAATTTCAAGGAAATTGCCCAACTTCGTCGACGAACACAGGGTCTCGTCGACGAAGGTCTTCAGAATTTCGTCGACGAACACAGGACTTCGTCGACGAGAAAATACCGAGAGACGGTTCGGGCTACTCTGAATTTCATCGACGAACACAAGGCCTCATCGACGAATTTTGTGAAGGGCTCGTCGATGAAGTGACGTGTCTCGTCGACGAACCTGACTCTATAAATAGTGGAAATCCGGGATAATCTTCATTTCTCTCGCCGCTCTCTCTCTCCTCTCTCTCTCTCTCCTCCGACTCCCTCTCCCTTCTCTCTTCATTTTCGGCCCCACCGGTCGCCGGATCGACGATCCGAAGCTACTACGACGCTCCTTGTGGAGTTCTCCATGTATCTACCGGAGCGGATCGTCGGGAAATCGGAGTTGGAAATCATCCCAAATTCAGGGTAAGGCCTTTTAGTCTCCTTTTGGCCTTATAGTAGTTATAGAAAATGATATAGATGGAAAAATACTGATGTTTAGTTCTGACATATGTTGGTTTTCATATGTTTTGTAGGAGGCCCTGCAGGTGTTAGGCTTGTGTTCCCTAAGGGCTTTCCAGTAGTCAGGTAAGGGAAATATGCTATACTAGGAAATTTCTAAATATTATACAGTTTATTTATTTATGAAAATTATGTATTTTAGTATGGTGTGGCTTGTGATTATGTATATGGTACGGGGATATGTTTTATGAATTTAGTTTCCTGATTTTATGAATTTCAGTATTATGGTTATACGAACTTCAGTATCACGATCTTACAGATTTCAGTACCATGATTTTACGTTATTTCAGTACCATGATTATACGAATTCTAGTATTACGAATATGCAGTTCCATGTTATGATTATTCAGATTTCAGTACGTTATGCAGCATCATGGTTATTTCAGTACTTCAGAATCATGGTAAATCAGTTAGTTATGTATAGAAATATATTATATGATATCAGACCCTGTTGGACTTGCAGCTACAGAGCATGGTATCGTTGCTACAGATACTATGTTACTTTACGAGTGCAACCACCTATTCAGATGTACGTGGTAAAGTCGACCACCTAGGCCCTTGAAGAGGTTAAGCTCCCCATCCAGATATGGGTTGAGGTGGGCAGGTCGACTGACGGAATTCAGTGATATATTCTTGGTTTGCCAGTCAGGGTAAATCCAGCCTACGGGCCGTACAATCTCGTCATGAGGGGCATGTCATGACACAGATAGCCACAGGGAACAATTTCAGTTACTATTACTTACGTATTGATTTACAGAAACAGAGATCCTACTATATACACTAGAAGTATTTTGAATTATAACCATAATACTGATATGTCAAGCAATAGGGAAAAGGGGTGGTGTACTTTATTATTTGTGATGTACTTTTGTACTTAGTTATTCATGTTTATATGAAACAGATTTCATGATATATAGTAGCTCATTTGCCACACACTAGTAATAGCATATTTCTTCTTACTGAGTGTTGGCTCATCCCAATGTTGAAATATTTTTTAAGTGATCTAGGTAGGCGAGCAAATCAGGCTCGCAAATAGAGGGGCGTCTGTAGTCCCCTGTCAGCAGAGTAAGTATCATTTTTAAGAGCATTTTTGTGTAGCCCTCACCAGTTAAGGTTATTTTGGGAACAGTAATACATGTGTATTCAGAGATTACATGCTAGCACTCTGGTGTTGTACATAAACGTACATAGATGTGTTTATTCAGTTTCTGCTTCTTGCTGCTTAGGTTTATGAATGAGTTTTTCCTCAGTATGGTATCAGAACATATAGAATATTATAATATGGAAAAAAAATCACTTAATTAAGCAGATCGTTACAACACTAGATTTACTTACGAATTGTAATGATTTATAATGCACATTAACTATATGAGAGGGGAAAAAACTACAATGACCAAGATAGCTAGGTATTTTAAAAATAAAGGAGAGTGATGAAAATTGCATGCAATCCAATTGCCAAAAAGTTTAAATAGTACATCTTCACAAGTGCAGATATAATTTTAAATCTGTATCTAATGTTTATTTAAATAGTTTGGATGTTTTAATTATTTATAAAATTGTATTTGACATAGATATTTTTACTTCTTAAGTCTATTTCAACATACCTAGCAAAAAAGAAAAGAAAAGTTTGCACAGAAACCGTACCCGCATTCGGATTTTACCCTAATAAATGAGACCTGGGGGCGGAGGACGCTCATTCGTAGGTTTGGTGCCGCACCAAGGGGTCCGAAGGGCTCATTGGTAGCTGGAGTTTCTATGTAATACAAAAAAAAAAAAAAAAGTTTATTTGGAGATAGGTAAGTTCAATATTGAGGCCTATCCTCAATAAAACTATCATTATTTTCTTGACTTTTTTTAATTAGATTAGTATAATTAACATTAAACAAACATATATACTTAGTAAAATATCGATTATATTTCAAATATATATAAATATAAAATATTTTTTACATGGAAAAATAAAATAAATTTTACATCTTACATGAAATAATATCTCTTAACAACAAAACTGTGTTGAACTAACTAAATGGATCAGTTTTCTTCTTAGTGGAATCTTACACAATTATAAGCAAAGTTTGATTTACTTTTTATATCATTTAAAAGTATTGATGATTTAAATTTAAAGTCAAACGAATTTAACAATCAACATTTTTTACCATGATCAAATATATTTAATAAAAAAAAATACACATTTCATTTTGTTATTAGTCAAAATTTTTCTGAGAGAATTTGGATTAATCACGACTTCGATTACCTTTTAAGAATGAGAGAAAAACGGCTTGTAGGATCAAGAATGCACTCCAAGGATTCATTCCAATACCTAAGTTTAGGGATTTGGAAGGATTATGTGATTGCAACAGTAAATGAGTGAGTGAGCATGAGATAAGATGCCTTACTTTCTTAACGGATCCTTTTTATATGCATTCAGGATACCTCCTTATTGATTTCCCTACTAATGGATATTTATTTGGATCGCTGGGGTTACACTTTGGTTATGGATATGTTACTAGGGAATAAAGATTGTGTGCCAACCCCTACTTTAATTAACAGACATTACCTTCTTTCCATTGATACCTTATGTCTTTTCATTTTTTGGTCTTACATAAGTTAATGTCGAGTTTAATGTTAGGATCTCTTTTAGGTTATATCAGTTTCCCCCTGACTCTCGAGTCTTAAAGATATCTTTTTGAATTAAGAGTATATTGCATTTATTGTAAGTCCTTTTAATATCACAAGATTTGGATTATAGGTCATCAAATGGGCATCCTTGGGTCTCATGAACAATGCTCATCAAATGGATCAATACTCTACCAAGCAGTGCCCATTTTTTGTTTCCTCATGAGTGCTACTCGTCAAATGAGCCTACACTTGGCTGAGCAGTGTCCATCTCTTGCTGTCTCATGACTGGTGCTCATTAGATGTGCATTTTTGGGCCTTATGAGTGGTGCTCAACAAATGGGCCAATTTTTGACGAGCAGTGTCTATCTCTTGTTTTCTCATGAGCAATACTAACTAGATGAACCAATTTTTTTAGCAATGTTTTTCTCTTGTTGCCTCATAAATGGTTCTCATCATATGGTCATTTTTTAGGCTCATGAGCGGTACATGCTCATTAGATGGATCATTTTTTCCCGAGCAGTACCCATCTTTTGTGGCCTTATGAGCGCTGCTCATCAAATGATGACAAGGAGGAAGAGGAAGATGATTTCCACTACTACTTGGTATGATCCTTCCTAATTTGGCTTGAGCTTGTTAGGTCTTAATATTTCCTGGGCTTACCCGTGCCTTCTTTAGGACCCAAACTTCAGGCTTGAATACTACTTGAGCCTTCACTTGAGACTTGTAATACTTAACCACTTTCTGCTAGTATGTCGCCACCCTGAAATGGGTCTTGTCTCGTTTTTCCTCTATCAAATCTAACTCTATTCTCAATTCTTTATCATTTTCTTCTACATTGAAATGTTGCCTTCGCCATAAAGGAATTCTTATTTTTGTTGGAATCACTACTTCTAATTCAAAGGCTAGTAGAAAAGGGATTTCTCTAGTGGTTGTTCTACGGTGGTGTTATATGCCCAAAGTATCAAAGGGAGCTCTTTTTTCCACCAGCATTGTGTAGACTCGAGACACATCTTAAGTCCATGCAAGATTATGCGATTCATATTTTCTACCTATCCATTGCTCTGCAGGTATGCCACTGATGCAAGATGCAGGGTTACATCTAAATCAGAGCAAAAAGTTTTATACGAGGCTCGTGTTTCAATTTTTGGGTATAGTTCAAATTTTGAGACTCATGCTTCCAAGTTCAATCACTTTTATTCTTTTTAGCACCCTTCTATTCCCCTATAAAAGTTGAGTTTTACTGAAATAACCAAAAAAAAAAAAAATTATAAATGACCTTTTTTTATTTTTACATACTTAATAAGTTCTAACAAATCAATATATACCTTATCAGTAGTGACTTTTCTTCTACAACCACTTTCTTGTAATGAATAGAGTTTTTCTAACTATCTATTATTTTTAAGCAAGCAATAATAATAATAATAATAATAAGGCACGTCATGAACTAAAACTTTTTTATTCAATTAAGCCATAATTACACACAAATCAAACCATCGGGTAGTATAATAGAGATTCGTGTATTCACCTTACAAAAAAATGTACCAAATATACAAATCAGGAATTTTCACATACAACAATTGCTTCATCTGGATATTCAAACAGTCGGTATAGCAAACACCCAGCCGAGATTAAAATGAAGTCTGTTATTGACAGTTGCCAAACAATCTTATGCCGTGATTATTTCTTGACCTGTCAAAAAAATAATTTCTATCTTCTGAAATTTATGCTTTGATTAATGTGTCACGTCTTCTTAGCCTGCAGTAACAGTGAGCAAGAGGAGGATCAGATACAACACAGAAAATAGGCTTATAAACGACCTAGCCTAAATATAAATTCTAAAAAATAATCAATAAAATAAAAACTTCAAAACATTCAACCACCCTTGTGCTACATCTGATCGATGAACTGATCATCTGGGCTTTTTATCTGGGTGCATTTGGAAATGTACTTTCTTGCTTCACGAAAAAAAACAGGCAAAATGTTTTATTTTGTTTCCAATAGCATGAATTTTGAACCTTAAATTTGAATTTGGGTGAATTTTGACAAATTTCAATACAATTTTATACTACATTTTATCCAAATTTAAGGCTTCTTCAAACATGGGATAAGTGATTTCTTTTTCCGAAAAAAAATGGAAGCAACTTTTTTCCTGGTTCAAGACTCTGGACATTTTGACAACATTTTCTGACACAAACTAAAATGAAAACAGATATATCAGACAAGTTTTATGCTACTGTTCTATTTTGAAAAAAATAAAAAATGAAAATAAGCTATTAGCCTTTTTCTGAAGTAGACCAAAAAAATTGCCTCATAATGACTGCAGCCAAAACTAGATTTCATTCAAATACTTTTTGAACTAATATGAGAAGAGTAAGGTTTCCGTGCTGCTAGTTAAGCATACAAATGGTTGTTGCTTGAATCTTGCAATTTCATTGTGTAAAACTCTAATAATTACACTCTTGAAAGCTTCATCAATTCCAACTTCCAACCATTGCAAACTTGTTCATTCATTCTTTAACTGGTAGAAAATTTTCAGTATGGCATTTGGATGAATTCCTCAAGATACTCCGAGATAAGAATACAATACCTTTTTTAGATATTTCTTGTGAAGTTTCATTGCCCCAGTGCAAGCCTTTTTAGCATCTAGACTGCCAGTTATGTCATTCAATATCTAGAAAGAAAAAAAAAAAAAAAATTCTGAATGAGATAAAGAAAAAGTTATAGGGGCTGAAACATCAATTTTCAGAAGGCTGCAACATAGATCCATTGAAAGCTTTAAAAAGGAACTGAAAAATAATGTTCTAAAATGAAGCTATAGCTAAGAATGAAGCAGTTTTACATTTCTTCAGACCATACAAACTACTATAAATTGTTAAGAGCACTAGAAACTCCAACCATTTCCGATGAAAACAGAGGGGGGAAACCCTTAGCACCATTTCCAGATCGAAAACAATTATCAAGAATATATATTAATGGTCTTTGCTGCTGCATGCTTGCACCTCTCTTATCACTACTATTTTTTTATTTTTTTTTCCCAATGTTTCTCCGCTCAATCATTATACTGTTCTCAGGTCATCACTGACAAGAGCAAGCAAATCTGAATTTCTAATGCATCATAAAAAATAAATTCATCAAACTGACCTTAACAACATCATCCAGGCCCCTAGCTTCTTGCAGTAGCTTTGAGCTTTTCTCTTTTAAGACACTGGCAACAAGAAAAACAGAAATTGGAAGGGGTGCTGAGGCATTCTTTCCTGCATTTCTCATGTTTTCCCTTTCAAACTTCCCACACTGGCGTATTGATTTTTTCCCTTTGGATCCCTCACCTCTGTCATTGGCTGATTCAGTTTCTTCATACATGGAGAACGAGTCGGGATCATATTCCAGAGCCCACATCATCTGCCCGAATTTAGAAATTAAAAAATAGAATACAAGAACATTATTCCAAGGAACTAGTGAACTTAATTCCAAAAAAAAAAAAAAGCAGAATTTTCACAAACTGAATGCACCATCATTTTCCTTGGTGAAGTTTATGATTGAAAACCATTAAAGTTGAAACTTGTCAAAATAAGTCTTCTTTTCTATTGAAAATAAATTACTACATAGAAAGGACTGCATTGGAACTTCTTAAATTTTATACAAAATTGAAGTAAAATATTAGCTAAAAACTTTAGACAGCCTTTTATGTCTAAATTAGTTCTATTTGCATTAAAAAAAAAAAAAAAATTGGAAGCCCAGTGCACAAAGCTCCAGCATATGCGGGGTCCGGGGAAGGGACGGACCACAATGGATGTATAGTACGCAGCCTTACCTTGCATTTTTACAAGAGACTGTTTCCATGCCTCGAACCCGTGACCTCTAAGTCACACGGCAGTTACATTTGCATAAGAACCAGTATTTAACCAATTCAAGATTTCCATTTATATCAATTGACGATTTTCCAATAAAGTTTTTGTTTTCCATTTATTGCACTTTATGCACCACATGCTTATCATTGATGCATTTTACTTGCAATATTTTACTTTTACATCTCGCATTATGATGTCTATTAACATTTTCTAACATTTCATAAAAATATTCCATGTTTATGACCAATTTCCATCATTTTTAAAAAATGAAATTAGAATTTCTGTATTTTTGAAGACTCAAAATTTTAATTGTAACCAAAACATAAAACCATGGGTAGGACATAGATATGATCCTACATTGACAGAACCCCCACTATTTCATATACTGTGTTTCAAGTGGCTTTGCAAATTGAAGGGGAAAAATTAAAGCATGTTAGCCTTACAGACATCATTACCCCATTCCCTAATAGCTTAAGCTTCTAAGAATATCTAGTAGTTTAAAATGATATAAGGCTAAGTAATCCAAAAATAACTTGAGCATGGGGTTTCCTTTCTCTAAACCTCTCAGGAATATTAATGAAGAAAGTGTAAGAGTAGTTGATTATACCTCCCAAAGGAACAATGAGTCGCCAAAAGAGAACTCCCGACGAAACAAGACCATGAGCATTCTGAAAGCAAATAGATAGTCACCTCCGCCCAGTGTCTCTGCACTCAAAAATCATAAGGCAACACTCTTACAACTTTCTATTTAATGAGTAATGCATAAAAAACAAAAAAAAAAACAAACAAACAGAACTCATAAAGCATAATTAAGAGTGAAAGTGAATAAATAAAATATGAAATTAATAATCCAAGATTATTGACAAAAAGAACAATGAGCAATAGTTAAGGAATGATACCTAAGTGTTGATGAAGTTTTGGATCAATTACTTGAGTAATTGAAGCTAATTTACTAAGTTGCGCCTCCACTCCGACAGAACTCTCAGTGCATCTGAAATTTCCTCGCTTTAAAATTTCAAATAACAACACATATCATAAGCAACTAGAAATTAAATTAGAAAGCAAATGAAATGAAACAACTACAGTAGCTTTAAAAGTACAGTATTTGACTAATAATTACATTGAAAGAAATACTGTGAGGGTTGAAACATTGCAGTCTCATTATCTCATTGCTATTTAGACAGAAGAATTACATTGGGAAAAAGTGCTAGACAAATTGCAATTGATCCAAACAATGAAATGCTACACATTTATTATCATGCAGATACAGATAGTACCACGGGACCAATGGCACACTACTTGTCTGTACCACCAAGCATATGTCCCACATCATCATAAAATTAAATATTGCAACACAAAATGTCAAATTTTAGCTTTTACATAATTTAATCTTAAGACTCGGTCGGATGAAAATTAGCTTGAAGAGACATTCGTAAATAATTTTCCAGCAAAGACAAATGAATCATCGAATGTAACATAACTGTTTTTGCACGAATATTTCAGGACAATTTGTCTGCTAGCTGAGGCAGCAAAATGTTGGTCTTGAAGCATGTGAACCTTCTGAGAGAGATGTATAATATCCAAGCATTCTTAGTGTTGATGCAAATGCGCAGCGGAAACCGCACAATTGAATCCGGAACAGGCAATGCAAGCACTCAATGAAGAATATGCAGAAACAAGCAATCACTCACAAAGAGAATCAACGAAAACAATAATCAAAGACACAAGATTTACATGGTCCGGCAATGTGCCTACGTCCATGGGAGCAACAACTGAATTTTCACTATCACGATGTCAAGCTTACACGAAGGGTTACAAAATATGATTATAAACAGACCCTCATGCGTATAGAAGTATTAGGACCTATCTAAATAACTCTTATAGCAATTCTCGGAGGAAAATCCTCCAAAAACCCCAATCTACTGATCTTCCAATTCAAATTCCATGACATGCGCCAAATGAAACCATCGATGGTTTCAGCCAAACCATCAACGGTTTATTGCCGAGAGCTGAATCCTACAGACTAAAACCATCAGCAGTTTCAGTCAAACCATTGACGGTTTAATGCCGAGAGTTGAATCCTGCAGACTGAAACCGTCGACGGTTTTCGACGGTTTAATCCTGCAACTAGCCTCCTTGTTCTTTGCATCACTAAGTTTTCCCCGATGCATTCGTACCACTCAAATATGAGCCACATCTCCAACAATCTCCACCTTGGTGAATATTCACCTCTTAGGAGAAAACCGAAAGCATACCTGTTGCTCCACCCAGGATAGTAGATTAGGGTAGTCTCTCGTCTAACACCTGGATACGTTGATCAAGTCCAAGAAACGCTTAAACTTGTCCGTTGTGACCGGCTTTGTCTGCATATCAGCAGTATTGCTAGACATGTGAACCTTCTAAAGTAGAAGTTCACCTGAAGCAATTAGTTCCCTGATCCTATGAAACTGCATATCAATGTGCTTTGTCCTCGCATGATACACCTGATTCTTCGCCAAGTAGATGACACTCTGACTATTACACTGCAGCCAAACTCCACCTTACTAGACATCCAGCTCCCTAACCAATCCTGTGAGCCACAATGCTTCCTTGGCTGCGCTCTGACTCAGTAGTAGATAGGACAACGAGCGACCGCATCATAGACCTCCAACAAATAGGTCCTACCACAAGGGTGACTATGGTAGACCTCCTGTCATCCAAGTCTCCTTTGTAATCAGCATCCACATACCCTACCACTTATGGATCACTCTATTATCTATTGAACATGATGTCATATCCGATTGTATTCTTCAAGTACCTGAAAATCCACTTGACCACATCCCAATGTTGTCAGCCCATATTCGAAAAGAACTTGCTCACTACACTGACAGCATGTGCCAGGTCTGGCCTTGTACACACCATGGTATAAATCAAACACCCCACTGCAGTAGCATAGGGGACCTTCAACATGTCACGAACCTCATCATCTGTCTTAGGGCACTGGGCAGTAAACAACCTAAAATGAATCGCCAACGGTGTGCTCACCAGTTTAGAATTACTCAATACTAAACCTCTCCAACACCTTCTCCACATAACCGCCCTAAGACAATCATAGTCTCCCTGCAGCTCTATTTCTGCGAATGTCCATGCCAAGAATTCTCTTGGCTGCACTCAAGTCTTTCATGTCAAACTCTTTTTCCAATAGAGTCTACAACTGATTTACATCAGTCATGTCTTTAGTAGCAAGAAGCATGTCGTAGACATAAAACAACAGAAATATGAGAGAACCGTCCTCAAGACTTCTCACATAGACACAACAATCGTACTCACACCTCCTGTAGCCAATACGGATCATATAGGCGTCAAACCTTTCATACCACTGCCTCGGAGACTGCTTCAACCCGTAAAGTGACTTCTTCAATTTACAAACTAAGTGCTCCTGTCCAGGTTGGCAAAACCCTTCTGGCTGTGTCATGTAAATCAGCTCCTCCAAGTCACCATGAAGGAACGCCATCTTTACGTCCATCTGCTCCAGATGCATGTCGTATTGTGCCAACAGTCCCAACACTCCCCTGATAGAAGTGTGTCTGACCACAGAGGAGAAGATTTCAACATAATCAACTCCCTTCCTCTATGAGTATCCTTTTACTACCAAGCGAGTCTTGTACTTCTCTCTTTCATTTTCTGAAACTGCTTCTTTCTTCCTGTACACCCACTTGCATCCAATCGCCTGCTTCCCAACTGGATGCTCCACCAAGTCCCACGTCTGGTTCTTATGAAATGATTTCATCTCCTCCACCATGGTGCCTATTCAACTGCCCTTCTCCTGTCTGTGCACGGCCTCCTGAAAGGTAGTAGGATCCCCACTGCAAGTGAAAGGTGCATAAGACACCAAGTCGTCAAATTTGTACTTGGGGGGTGGCAAGACGATGCGTCTGGGTTTGTTTACAGCTATACTACGACGAGGCTGCTGGTCATTCGAACTAGAACTCCCTGTGTTCTAAAAATCGTCATCTCCACCGTGAGTTTCTAACTCCACTTGCACTGCCGACTGATCTCTCGAGCTAGAACTCCCTGCATTTACGTCCCGAGTCTCCAACTCCACCTGAACCACATGCTTGTTGCTGTTACGATTTTCTAGCACCTATTTTTCTATTTCCTCTTGAGTACGCCACAACATGGCTTTCTCATCGAAAACCACATCTTTATTGATCACCACTTTGTTTGTCACTGGAACCCACAACTTGAACCCTTTCACACCTGGCACTTTCTAGACTTCGCCTAAAGCTTTGATCTCTCCTCACCAAGAATGTGCACATAGGCTAGACACCCAAATACTTTCAATCTGGAGTAGTCTGCCTCGTTACCTGTCCACGCCTCCTCAGCAACTTTCCAATCTTATGATGCCCTTGGTGATCTGCTTACCAAGAAACAAATCGTACTAACCGCCTCAATCCAGAAATTCATAGCGAGTCCAGCATATAATCTGAGACGAGCCTTTTTAGTTAGGGTTCGGTTCATCCTTTCCACCACACCATTTTGTTGTGGTGTTCGGCATATTGTAAAATGTCTTCTTATGCCATGCTGCTTGCAGAACTCTCTAAAACTCGAGTTCGTGTACTCAGTTCCATTGTCTGTCCTAAGGAACTTAATCTTTCTCCCAGTCTAGTTTTCCACCTCAACTTTCCACAGTTTAAGTTTGGCAAATGTCTCCGACTTGCGCCGCATGAAGTATACCCAGACCTTCCGTGAGTAATCATTGATGAAACTCACGAAATACATGTCCCCCTCGTGATGCACTCTCACCAACCCCCAAACGTCCAAATGAATGTAGTCCAATATTTCCTCCATCTTGTGCGTGGATGTCATCAACTGAACCCTATTTTGCTTCCCCAGCACACAGTACTTGCAGAAACCAGCATACATAATTTGAGCCCCTTCAAAAGATTTCTCTTGTGAAGTTCTTTTATTGCACACTCACCCATATGCCCTAAAACGCATATTCCACAAAACGGTACTATCTGACTCAGACTCTACGGCTGCAGCTCCACCTACAACCGTAGTACCAAACAGTGTGTATATATTTTTGGGTACTCTCTTCCCCTTCATCATGGTCAGACGCCCTTATACTCGCCTTCATTACCCCACCTTCAAATTTGTAACTAAACCCGTTACAATCCAAGATGCCTAACGAAACCAAATTTTTTCTTAACTCCGGTATGTGCCTAACATCACATAACACCCTCACCACACCATCATACATCTTAATTCTAATATTCCCCATCCCGATAACTTTGCATGCAGCATTGTTTCCCATCAAAACGGAACCAAAACTCACCAATCTGTATGTAGTGAACCAGTCTTTGTTGGGCATCATATGATAAGAACACACCGAATCCAAGATCCAAGAATCCTCGAACTCATCCGACCCAAATGAAACCGAGAGCATATCATTGTCACTGCTTCCAAAGTCTCCTTCTACTACATTCGTTGTGTTTGACGAACCTTCTTTGTTTTCAGCATTCCCCTTCTTCCTTTTTGGGCAATCGGGTTTTATGTGCCCCTTTTTCCCGCACTTAAAACACCGCACGTCCTTCCTCTTCTTGGATTTGGACCGAGCTCTATTGTTGCTCGATCCACCTCAGAACTTGCTCCTCCCACAATCCTAATTCTCCTTCACCACAAGCCCTTCACCTTGTGAACTCTAATCGCTAGCCTTCTTCCTCTGATGGAACCCCAACAAATCACTCGTGATATCCTCCAACTCCAGGGTTTCTTTCCCCCATGTCAAAATCGTAACCAGATTCTCGTACGTAGGAGACATGGGTAGGGAATTAAGTAGCATCAATGCTTTTTCTTCTTCCTCCAACTTCACATCAACTTGCTTCAGATGACTAATGATCTGATTGAATGTGTTGATATACTAAGTCAGGTCCGAACCCTTTACCATTTTAAGCCAATATAGTTTTTGCTTAAGATACAACTTGTTTGTCAATGACTTGGACATGTACCGGCTTTCCAGTTTCAGCCAAACCGCTGCCTGTGATTGCCCATCCATGACGTGATACATCACGTCATCGGCCAAACAATGTCTAATAGTGGACACAGCTTTCGCTTCCAAATCATGCCGTCCATGCCTTCCAGCTTCTTTCCGTATAGTGCCTTCACCATGCCTTGCCACACCAACAAGTCCTTAACCCTCCTCTTCCAAAGTCCGAAATTTTCCGTTCTATCAAACTTTTTAACATTGAAGTTCACTGAAGAGAACCCAGCCGTTACAGCCAATAGCTCTGATACCAATTATTGATGCAAATGCACAGCGGAAACCACACAATTGAATCCGGAACAAGCAATGCAAGCACTCAATGATGAATATAAGAAAACAAGCAATCACTCACAAAGAGAATCAACGAAAATAATAATCAAAGCCACAAGATTTACGTGGCTCGGCAATGTGCCTACGTCCATGGGAGTAGCAACTGAATTTTGACTATCACAATGTCAAGCTTACATGAAGGGTCACAAAATATGATTATAAATGAACCCTAATGCGTACAGAAATCTTAGAACTTATCTAAATAAATCCTATAGCAATCCTCAGAGGAAAATCCTCCAAAAGCCCCAATCTATTGATCTTCCGTGACCTGCGCCGAATGAAACTGTCGATGTTTTCAGCCAAACCTTCAACGGTTTAATGCCGAGAGTTGAATCCTATTGACTGAAACCATCGATGGTTTGATACCGAGAGCAAACTGTCTCTGATACCGTCGACGAACAACTAGCCTCCTTGTTCTTTGCATCACTAAGCTTTCCCCAGTACATGCGTACCACTCAAAAATGAGCCACATCTCCAACAATTAGAAATAGTAGGCTTAAGAATGCAGCATGCAAGCAAGCAAAATTATTGTTTTTGTGAATTTATATTATTTTATTTTTCTATTAGGGTTTCCATATTGGACTTTTGTCCCTTCTAATCAAGAGCTGTTCACATCTAGTTATATCTATGATTAGCAATGCTGACATAATCCATCCGGTCAAGCTCTTCCCTGTATTTATACTACATCACTTAGGATTTCTAAGAATTAGGAATTTCACTTCTTAGGAAGAAGGGACCATCTATAAAAACACTAAATGGGAAATTGTATGCTGAATCGTTGGCATCATTTCTTTTTCCTTTTTTCCTCCCCCTCCTTTCTCCCTCTTTTGTTCTGTAATTTATCATCCAATCAGGCACAGTTTTGATAACACTGACCCTAGACTTTAAAAGATCATATGTAGCATTTAAACTATATCTAGAATTTCTGTTCTCCGCTATATATGTATATGTGCATGTGTGTATTTTATATGGAACCCAAGGAAAAAGGTCAAGATATCCATGAAAGAAGAAATTTTTTTTAAATACCTGACAATTTTATTTAAGAAAACTTGAGTTAAGTTGCAAGAAGATAAGAAGGCATAGAAAGCCAAATGGAAATCCAACCATTAGTTACACATAAGGTTGCTCCCACCTTCATAAGCATTCAGAAGAGAACCCCGACTAAATGCCAGAGAATGAAAATTACAAACAAA
Organism: Malania oleifera; assembly: GCF_029873635.1. Classification (NCBI taxonomy): domain Eukaryota; kingdom Viridiplantae; phylum Streptophyta; class Magnoliopsida; order Santalales; family Ximeniaceae; genus Malania; species Malania oleifera. Next base: position 145,714,995 of record NC_080417.1, read on the forward strand.
CAAAAAGGATTCTAATTTTAAAACAGGTGAGCGAAACTATATAAAGGTTATTCTTACATTGTTGAGAAAGCACTTGGTGTTATAAATTCTTGAACAAATCCAGCAACTAAAATAGAAATCTACAATTAAGAAATGAAACATCACAGCATATAAGTTCCATGATCAAAAAGAAAAATACATACCAATCTCCGCATCAAGCGTTCAAAGCACCAAAAGGCATCTGCTTCATCTTCAAAAAGAATTATCATGGGGGAGCAAAGATCACTCATTCCTGCCCAACATGTTCATAAAGTCAGAATGCAGAACCATCAAGTTGCTCAAAGTAGTACAGCTAAAATTAGAACCAATCCCCACTACAGAAGGAGGTAAAGAAAAACCTGTGTCCCCAAAGACTTAGAGGATAGAACAAAACTAAATGGGAAGAAAGATTGTTCAATAGCTTCGCCTTACAAGCAATACAAAGTAGCTATATTTATAACAGTTTTATGCCATGTCAGCATTTTTTTTTCCTCTTTTTTGTGGTGGGGATGGGGAGAGGGAGAAGAATTGAGACCTTCTTTCTAATGGACCCAAGAAGATATCAAATGCAAAAGCAAAATTAAAAACTTGAGTTATGCTTTCATTATTACTACTTGTCAAATACTATTTATGGAAATAATTTTATAGAAAGAATGCTTATATTGGTGGGTCAAACCTAATCAAAGACATTGATGATACACTTGATCAAACAAGTAAACCAGAATAGTACGTGTCATTTCTTCTACCTATGGCAAGGATTCATTTCAAACCGAAAGAATGTGCAATGCTGAACTGCATGCAATTAAAGCCTGAATTAATTCGATGCAGCAACAGTGCCTTAGATGATGCTCAAAGCAGCAGGCTGTAAGTATGAATATCATTATATTATACACCAGGCCATAGTTTTCCTACAAGATTTCCACAGCATTTGTAAGTTCTCTATCTTTTACGTAGCCAATCCCATGTCTGGATGAAGGAGAATCACATTGGGCAGCTAACAACCAAACTACCTAATCACTCAAATGGCATGCATGCTTTAACCTCTCATAAGGTAGACAGACAAGTGGTAAGGGTGAGCTGTAGGACAAGCTGTCAACTTAGGCATCCTGGTTCTCCAGTGTTCAATTCCTCTCAGTATCGAACATATTTTTAGTGGATGCTTGTGATTTTTTTTTTGGGGGGGGGGGACACCAGTTGTCCTAAAGGTAGCCGGAAAATTTATAGGCAGGCCACCAATTAAAAAAATGCATGGATAACTACAGATGAGAAAAGAAACCCATGCAGCAAACCCAAAGTAGTTTGGGCCAAAGGTTTAATTGTTGCAATTTTGTTGGTTTTAATAAAAACTGGTCAAATTTTTAAAAAATTTTAAGGATTAGCAATCCAGTAAATAACAAGAAGCAATATTTGTCAAATATAAGATTACAATGCATAAGTTTTTGTGTGTGCTTGTTAGATTGCTAACCGAATAGACTTAGAAATGAAGCAACCAATACTTTAAGTTTCGGATCTAGTGGCCAAATCAGCTCAAGAAATTTGTGACAGCAACCACGGAATGGTGGAACAGAGAAAATTTTTTGATAAACGAAATATGAGAACTGTAAGGATATTGGAATGCTTAATTATCTATTGGCCGAATCAGCTCAAAGAAATTTGTAACACCAACCACAGAATGGTGTCAAGGGAAAGAATTTTTTGACAAATAGAATGAGGGACAAATAAAGAATTAGAAAAATATACAATGTGAAGTGGAGGATAGAAAGAGGGGAAAAAAAATGAATAGGAGTCCTAGAAGGTGTTATTATTGTAGGAATGTTCATTTTGATCTACCAACCTTGACAGTAGCCAACATCTTTATCTATCCAGGCATAAACAGCTAGAATATCCCAAAGTTTAGACAGATTTTCTTGCTTCTCATAAAACACCAATGTCCTGTCAGTGCGAACCACATCAAGACCTGTCAAGTTTTACAATAAAAATGCAAGTTATATGAATGTCAAAGGAGTATCATTAAAAAATTAGTACAAGTAGTGTGAACAACAATCAAACCAGGAAAGAAATGATGCTTCAAACCTCAACTCATGGAAGTTTTCGAGGGGAACTATTCAACTCAACATAAAGGGCTTCTGTTCATTCATAACTAGCATAGTATGTTTATTCGGTGGTTTTGCCACCCAACAAAGGAGTCAAGGGATGCAAGCCATTTAGACCACAGTTTTAGTCCCATAACTTAAAAGAGTGATGATATCTAAGAGTAAGTTGTTCCCTCCCCCACATCTACCCCAATATATATATATGTCACAATGGATGCAGTTGAAAACTGCATATAAGGAAATTATAAGAGGTTGCCTAAAAAGAAGGAAATGTTGGGTTTTTCTGTTGAAACTTACAAAAGGTAACATAACCAGGTTTAAGTTCCAATAAATTAGAATCTTCAGAAACTGGTATAATATTCCCTAAATAATTGGGAAAACAGTAGAATAGATAAGATTGGCAAATGAGAAAACGGGGGAATGTCGAGGCTCTGTTTACTTGTCGAAAATGATTTTATTTTCCCTTTCCAATTTTTCAAATAAAAATTACAAAAATGCCACTTTGTTTTCTAGTTTTCTGAAATTATACAGGGAAGTTGGAAAACATCCTTTCCTTGTTTCACTAAATTTCCTATATAAATCTTGGAAAACTAGAAGAGTTGCATAATCAAGAAACTTTTGAACAAGTTCATATGAGTAAAACATTTTCATGGAAGTGACTACAAGTAGCTCGGTATGAGCAGCATATCCAATATCTGCTTTATGATATTTGGCCCAAAAAAAAAGGGGAGACTGTGGGGTGGAAAAATAAAAGAACCATGTGCATATAATGATTATAGATAGCTTCAGATGCTTCTAGCCAAAGACAGAGCATGCATTACTGCAAAATGAGGAGGCATGCTTCATATTTCAACCATTATGCTGCCAGAAATCGCAAAAGTGGAAGGCAAGCAAACATAGCTTCTGCTAAAAATACATCATTACATTGTTCAGTTTTAAGTTTCTTAAACTGTGATACCAGCAATTTTGATTGAACACTAGCTAAAATAAGATGACATTTTCTCCAAAAAAAAACAAAGAAAAAAAAAAAAAAAGAAGATGACATCATAAATAAATTCAACTATAGAAATATGAGACACAAAAGACACGCTACAATTATGCTTACATTGATAGAATACAATCAGATATTGAAACATCAGCTCAAAATCAAAATGCATAAAATTAAGAGAAACTAAGGAGCATCGATACTCATAAAGCTGAGTGAATAAATCTCATGATCCTTCATATTCTCAAACTAGTCAAACGAGGTACTGGATCACATTGTGTTGCAAAGATGACATAAATCAGGAGTCAAAATTTGCACAAAAAAACAAGAAGCATTTGATAAAACAAACAGCACCAACCTATTTGATGCAGTGTAAGCTTCCACTGAATTTCTTTCTTATCTAGAGGACCACGACTAATAGGCTGTTCTACTGTTTCTGAACTGTAGGAGGAGTTTGCATTTACACTAATAAAGGCATTACCACCTGACATATTGCCAGTTGAAGCCTCGGAGATTTCAGCTTGGCCATTTACTTGAGGAGGTAAATGCAGCTCCTTTTCTGTATTTCCTTCTAAAAGTACTAAAGGATCTTGAATGGGCTGTCCATCTTCAGAGATAATGGGTGCAGTGATAAACCTACCACTTCCGATGAGTGGGAACATTTGACGGCACTCTTCTTTCCACATAGCATATTGCCTCCTGGAGTTTTAGACATATATGACATTTAACTACTGATCTCAGGAGATGAATCTCAAACATAAATTGAAAACAAAGGGCAGAAACTTCAATTTTTTAAAGAAGAAAGAATTCTGTGCAAAAACAAAATGCAAATAATTTTAATAATTTACTTGAAAAATAATGATACTTGGGGATGAGGCCCAAAGGATGGAAGCGATTTTTCATAGTTCCAATAACATTTTAAAAGCAAAATAGCCAATCAAATTTTCTGCTATCTAGTAATCATTTGAATTCACTGCCTGAGGGAAATTTATATGTAATGTTATCCTTGAAATATGATTGCATTTTAGCTAAATAAACATTAAGAGAAATTATTTAGGAATTTCAAATCTCAGAAAAAGATGATTCCAAGAAAAGAAATTCAAAGAATATGAGTATTTTGGCAATTCATGGTTGAACAGAGGGGTGGGTTAGGTTTAAAGCTGAACCAAAACCTAATGGATGCATAAAAGAATTCAAAGGCATAGGCATAAAAGAGCTAAATAATCATATTCTCATGCATTGTGTATTACCTTTTTATGCATGTTGCATGTGTATTGCATTGTTTTGAGAAAAAAGTAGTACTAACATGATGGCAATTTAGAAGTAGCAACCATGTGTCAGCTATATGTGTAAACTGCAACAGGATATATGTAAATGAAGCAAGATAGAATATCCTGGAAATAAGTTAGAATATCCTAGAATTTAAAACCAAATTAAGTTTCCAAATGCTCCAACCAAGAATTAAAGAAAATTTTAGTGTCTAGTTGACGTAATTGTTAATTATGAAGGCAAAACATACAAATGAAAATTAAAAATAAGAAACAAAATGGCAAGCTATTTCATAATACACCCTAAACTAAAACAAATTAAAAATCTGGTTAAGTACATGTCTGTTTTTTATCATTGGATCAACTAATAAATTAATTATCTTTCATCTTTCAATCACCATAAAATTGTTCATCATCAAGTACATGCAATTTAACAGTACCACTATTAATAAATCAAACAACAGAAATAAATATAAAGCTTGAATCAATTAAAATATGATTAATATAATGAAAGATGCAAAAGAAGATATACATTTAAATAGGAATCACTTAATAATTATATTTTTAAATTCACTCTTTAGTACTCCAAGAACAATACTTGCATATGAAAGTTGAAAATGGTGAAAATATTTTTTGATTATTTTCGTATATTTTTTCAACTTCTTAGAAATTTCAAAGAGATTTTAATCTTAATTTCATTTTAAATTCGCATGACAAATAAATTAATCCCAGGTGAATTTTGGATATTTGAGCAGTCTCACAACAAGATGCCACAACAAGCAAATGGCAAACCTGGTTTTTAGTAGTTGCCATAACAACACAAAACTAAAATACAGCAGCCCTAATAAATGTGTCGCCACCACCTGTTTCCTTACTGTAATGCAATGAAGCAGAAAATTAAACAAAAATCATACTATATATAGTCCCTTAATTTCTTACAACTAAATTCGTACAAGCAGCTGCAACATAATACCAAAAAGTAATACCAGAAAGAATTAAAAAGATGCACGCACACTACAGAAAGATGAGAAGGAAGGTACATAGTATGATGTAAATGACTATAGAACAAGAGATACCCTTAACTGAAGCTCGACATCCAAATCATTTGAGGGACACCATGGAGTCCCAACATAAGAGTTCCATCCTAGCAAGATATATGGACCACATCAGGATAGTTGGGAGGTGATTTGGTAGGATGTTATGAAGTTTTTTCATGGAAGTCTCATCAGAACAAGGTGGCAGGAAAGAATGTGAATTCTACTTTTAGTGCTCTTGTCATAAGTAGCGCTCTTGGAGGGTGAGAGGCTTTCGTCCGGTTAGCTTAGTTACTAGTCTGTACAAATCTTGGCTAAGGTTTTGTCTAAGAGGCTTTGAGAGGTGTTAAGGGGTACATTTACTGGGAACAAGCTGCCTTCAATGAGGATAGAGAGATTATAGATGCAGTTTTGGTTGCCAATGAAGTGGTAGAGGATGTGAGGAGAGGATGGAAGGGAGTTTTGGTCAAATTGGATTTTGAAAAAGACATCAATATGGTGAGTTGGAGTTTTTTGTACCAGCTGACCAGGTTATGGTTAAGAAAGGGTTTGGAGAGGCTTAGAAGAAATGGATTAAATGTGTTTACACAAAGTGAGTATGTCTCTCATGGTGACTAGTCAACTAAGAGAAGAGTTTTAGGCTTCACAGGGGTTGAGAGTTTTGAGACAATGGATCCCCTCTCACCGCTTTAATTTATGATAGTAGTCAATGTGCTAAGTAAGCCGACTAACCATGCTTAAGGACTTGACATGATTTGTTGCCTTAAGGTAGGCAGGAAGATGGTTGTAGTGTCCCCTCTCCAATTTGCTGATGATTCTCTTTTTTTCTTGAAGATAATGTTGTTGAAATTTCAAATGATTTTGCCAACCTTGAAATTTCGAGCAAATGAACATGTCTAAGAATGGGGTGGGTGGCGTTAATATGGGGAGGTGTGAGTTAGAGGGTTTTGTTATTTGAGCTGGTTGCACCACTTTAGACTAGCCTTTGACTTATTTCGGTCTTCCTCTTGGAGGCAATCCTAATTCCTTTACCTTGTAGAATTTGGCAGCTGAGAGAGTGGACTGTAGGTAAGGTCTTAAATTTCGATTTTGACTCAAATTTTGAAGCTCCAAAAGTACAGTAATTTCAACGGAAATTTCAATTTCAATTCCAATTTGAAAAAATAATGGAAAACAATAGTAAAGCATGAAATTCTTTTATGAAACTTTAGAAATGGTTTACAAACGTAATAATATAAGTTTTAGGACTAATATATTACAAGTTAAATACATCTATTTTGTGTATGAGGTGGAAAAGTTGTAATATAATTTATGTATCAAACATATTTGTAAGATAATGTGCATCAACATATTCAATTAATACAAATGAAATTCCTAAATCATTTAAATTTTTATTATACAAATAATGATAATTTAGAAATAAATGGTTAGATTAAAAATGTTGTTGTAAGTTATTTTTTCATAAAATTTCAAAAGCCCTTGTAATAATCTTTTTTTCAATAAAAAAAAAAACAAATCAAGAGAGAAATTTCACTTTGCTCCTAAATATCTCATTTTAATTTTGAGGAAATTTCATTCTACAGTTAAACTTTTGACAAGTTTCGCCAAAATTTCGAGATCTCAATAAATTTCGGATGATTTGTTGAAATTTCAATGGAAATTTTTTAAAATAGAAATCGACTACCATTTCGATTTCGAGGGTAACAAAAATCAGAAATTTAAACAATTTTGTGGAAATTTAAGACCATGGTTTGGAGGATTGGAAGAGTGCTTGTTTATCCTTACAAGGTCACATCACTCTCATTAGTGCAGCTCCATCTAATATTGCTATTTATTTTCTCTCTTTCTGGAGTACATGTGAGTGTGGCTGCTACATTAGAGAGGCCTATGAGATTTTTTTTTTTTTGTTTTGGGTTGAAAATAGGAGGAATAGAAGAGGGACCATCTTGAGAGCTGGGATAAGGTTAGAAGGCCTAAGTCAGGGGGTTTAGGCCTTGGAAATGTGGTGTCTAAAAATGTTTCTCTGGTTGCGATATGGTTATGGAGGTTCCCATTGGAGGTTGATTCCTTATGACGCAAGGCTATTAGAAGTAAGTATGGTTTGCATCAAAATGGTTGGGAAAATAGAGGTACCAATAATGCTTCTCATGCCAGCCCTTGGGAGTTTAAATATCTCTACCATCTTACCGGGTCCCAAGTAAGAAATAGAAATCTCATTCGATTCTAGGAGGTTAATTGGGTGGGTGAGGTCTCATTGAAGGCATTGGTCCCTTATCTTTTCAGACTATCTTCCCTTCATAACTCCTTAATTAATGCTTTTTATTCTTTGGAAGGGAACTCTCTTTCTTGAGATTCTCACTTTGCAAGAATCTCAATGAGAAAGGTGTTGATGACCTTAGCATTTTGTTGAGTGTTGGACTCTTTTATTCCTCAAGAGAGAAATGACATGAGGATTTCGATCTTGGATGTTGCTGGTTCTTTTACCACAAAATATTTTTTTATTAGTCATAAACTCAAATTCTTTTTCTTTCCCCTCGAGTAATTTTCATTTGGAAGGCTAAGGTTCCTCTTACTCTAGTTCTTAATAGGCTAAATACTAATGATTTGTTGCAACTTGCAAGTGAGGAGGCCCTATAATGCCATGAGCTGGATATATGCATTTGTGTTTAGAGTCAAGTGAAACTAGTGAACATCTGTCTCTTCATTGTCAAGAGGCTAAGCAGCCTTGGGCCAATCTGTTCTCAGTTTTTTATGAAGCAATGGTGCCATCAAAGACTGTCGGCAACTTTCTTTTTTGGGGTACAATATAAGAATTTTGGAAGGAGTGAGAAAGGGCATAATTGTGGGAGATGCACCTTTTGCCTTTTTTAGACTTTGCAAATCAAAAAGAATGCAAGTCTTTTTCATCGGAAAACAACTCCTTCACATTTATTATGGGATAGAGTTGTTTTCTTTGCTTCATTTTGGGCTCACAGCAGGGTACTTTCAGGGAGTTTTGCAGCCTGTTCTTCAGAATTGGAGTCAGATATATCATGAAACTGTTTTTCATTTTTTAATAAATATATTTGTTCTATCAAACAAAAAAGGATATATGGACCACAAAACATGGAAGAATCTTAACCAAAATCTGATCTTACACATAAAATCTCAAAAACCAGAAGAGAATAGAATTGTATTTCACCCTCATGAGAATGCTCATTTGTAGAGAAGGTTTTGAACAGCCAAACTAAAATGGTCTTTAGAAAGACTTCCATTTAAAGAGTCAAAATAATTATCTTCCAACCCCATTCCCCACTATCTGCACTCTATATTCTACCAACTGGAAAATTTGATGCACAACAGAAAGGAAAAAATGTTCATGATAGATGAAGCAAAGTATGAAAGATGTACTACCTTCGATGTTGTCGTATTTGATCTCGTTCATCAAATGTGCTCTTTGGATCATAACAACCAAGTAGAAATTCCCAAACTTCTCCTCTAATAGATGGATGTATACCCTATTTGAGCCAAACAAAATGTTAAGAAAGACCCCTGTTTTCTATACCCATACATGCACATGGATGCACCTAAATGCCCACCATATAATATAGGGTAGGATAGACAAGTACAGAAAAAAAAAAAAAAGCCAAACCAGATTCCTTGTCTGCATTAATGCATTAGTACATATCTTGCCAACCTATTTAAATTTATTTTTTTTATAAAAACTAAAAATCAGCACCTAAGCAACCATTGGCTTACCCAGACAAAGTCCTCAGCTAGAAGTCACGTGAAAATATTTTCATTTAACAAGTTAATGAACTGTTTCCAGTTCCATTTTAAAGTAATAATGCTGTACCATATCGGAGACAAACAAGCTTAGTTTTGTTTGATTTTCTAGCCAAATCTTACGCAACAATTGCAAAGTAGAAATGAGTAATCATATCTAAACAGAGGACATGGATGACTTTTTCTTAGAGGGAGGGACAAAGACCCTTTTTGTCGGGCCAGCAGCAGTAATGGACTTTAATTCCTATACTAGTAGAAAATTTTTCCAAACTCCAAGACGCACGGATCCATGTAAGTCATCAATAGAAAATATTTGCAAACAAGTTCAATTAACTAGTGGAAGTATCCAAAAAGAAATGAGGCAATAGTTACAAATAAATAGTATAACCGCACTTCAGACTTTAGAAGTCTTAAATGACTGTCATGTTATGAACAAGAAAAGGAATGATTATAAAAATAATAATAATTAAAAATAAGATGGACCCGGATTATGTTGGTTGACCAAAAACTGACATGTATGTAACAAAAGTTTAACCTGAGCATGGATATTTTGCAGGGCCAGTGGTTGACATGAAAGGCTAGAAAGATAAATATCATTAATCAGGCCATTCCTCGGCTATGAATACTCAAATGAGCTATAAATCAAACCAACACAATGCCAATTGAGATGATTCGCAAATGAATGTGTTTTTCCACATCATGACTAAGTGTCACGAGCTAAGCTTGTTCAGGGCATTATGTTTGCCTGTGACCGCTTGTCTCGTGTGCTTGGAATGGGTTTCCATCATGTAAATACTAGTGTAAGATTATTTTCTACTAGTAGCATCTTTGTATGCCAAATAAGGCAGTATGACTCCTCGGTCACTTTGATGTTTCCTAGTGTCAAGATGATAATTACATAAAAACCTCTTTAGGGGAAGGTGAGTGTTCATCAGTCATTGTAAAACTCACTAACTATTGTCAACGTGTTTAGCCTACTTGCCTCCCTCGCTACACACACAATGTCAACGGAGGTGTTGTTAATGAATTGTGTAGATTCAATGTTTACTGCTTGCTTGCCACTGCTTTCATGACTGCTTACTGTTTTTGCTGCTATTTGATTGAATGCTACTGAAAGTGTTTTGTGGATGAATGTTGGTAAACTAAAGGCTAGTTAGTTAAGCAAGAGTGCTTTAACTAACGCCGCACGGCCCTTTCACAAAGGTGTGAAAATAGTCGGCCCGTGACACTAAGCAAATACCTAGGCACACAGCATGCTTGGATAGAAGATAAATAGAAGACACATTCCTTAGGCTAGGATAATCACCTAGATGCAATTCAGCGGGTAAACTCTACTAGTATTTGGATGTTGATTTTGGACTTGAGTTTAACCAAACATATGAAATAAAAATGAGTTAATATACAAAATAATATCAAAATTGTTATAAATTGAGGAAGGATAATGAAAACCCAGATTCTACTAAAAAAAGAATATTTTCCACTCTCTCTATCTCTCTCTCTCTCTCTCTCTCTCTCCAAGCAAGCGCGACACAATTTTTTGTGGTGATATTTGTAAGTAAGCCACGTGATTTTGAAATAAGTTGAAATCATTTTGTGAGATTTCAACAAAATAAAATTTTAAAGTTATAACTCAATCTTGCTAGATTGTTGCTCTATGAAGATTAGATATCAACAATTTGATGAATTCTTATCACTTCAATCTTAACTTTGAAACTACTCTTTTTGCTTTGTTCTATTGAAGATGAACCTTTTTCTCAAGGAATTTCCACATTATAAATGTTGCTTGATCATTGATATTGGATATATGTCCTTAGCATTGATTTTTTAAAAAGTAATATCAGTGAGTCATTTATTAACCACCACTTCAGTAAGCACCATCTAACACATGACATATACGACATCACTAGGATTGTATTTAGGTGGCCAACAAGAGAATTGATAATGATCACCAAGAGGTACTGTGCGGTGAAGGCAATTTAAGGCAGATAGAACCATCAAGAAACACAATAAGTGATTCAAATCAACTTTGGAAGTTAATTTCTAAAGGTGTAAACATTTGTCAATCTAAGTGTGCATAACAACAAAAGTATATCAAGCAATCAAGCACATCATTCATTAATATTTTTTGCATACCACACCTAAGCACGCATGGTGGCATCTTTTGAAACATGAATATGAACTTACTCCACGTTGGATCCTATTTAGTGTCTTGCCTATATCAAGATAACCTTCCGAAGTAAATGCAGCCTGCCATCTTCTTGCACTTAGAGTTTTACCAGCCTGCATAAGGAAATTAAAATAGGAATATTAAATTACATAAATAGAAAATGGCACATACAAGGGGTATAAAGCAGAAAATCAAAATCTAAATGAACAAAGGGAATTGATCATTGAAGGCATGCAATTCTTATATTTTACAGGATGAAATGATGCATCCATATTGTAACAACCAACAAGAAACACCAATTAACTGTCTTAAGGAGGAAAAACTTAGTAGAAAGGATGACCTCTCATAGATCTCAAACAAACAATTGGATGTGCTAAACCGACAGGACTCCTAATGAAGACTCCTGAAGAAAAGTCTCAGTCATATAACTTAAAAAAGTCAATTTAATTACCTAACATCAATTTTTTTTACACACAGCCTCAGTTAAACTCTCTCTCTCTCAATTTTATGGAGCACTTTAAAAAACCATAGAACAAGTTTTTTCAAATTTCAAGTTTCATCCTTACATATCAAAGCAAACAAACCTCAATCATCCACTTCCAGAACATATTCTTATATATATGTTTTGAGTCATTTTCTCCAACCTACAGTATGCATTTAATTGAGTCTACGGTGCTCAATAAACCCAAGAAAACCGACACTGAACCTGAAGTGAAGAAACTGAACTTAGTTGGGACAATTCATGTTTTGTTGGGCTACAGGAAAAGTACTTTGTCCCTTGTGATGATTATCCTCTCATAACAGTGTCTCAAAGAAAACTTGCATAATTAATCATCTTCAGATTGCTTTCATCCAGAGGTTTATTCACATAGCAATGAGCAACATAAAATTGTCTTGGGTTGCTGTTAAAAATATTCTTTTCTCTTTATCAAGCACATTGGCGTAATAATTTTAGCCCATGTGCTCATCAGTTTTGAAAGGCATTGTGTAGGTGCAACACAGAAAATGCAAATAACAGTTTGTAACACAAGAACTTAACAACAACATTAATAACAGTAATAATAAACAATCCAACTGGAAAGTAAATTTTCTATACAAGAGCAGCTTTATATTTGGTTTTAAAAAGCTTCCAACAAGATCATACCAAAATCATCAATGTACTGCATATTCAAGTAGAGGATCAAATTCAAGATTTTTTTGGGGGGGTGATTTGGGGTGGCGGGGGTGGTGTTAATGTCTATACCTTCCTACTTCTGACTCGGGACACTCCATAACTTGATCATACATTGATAATCAACCACAAACAGAACCCCGAAACTAGTTGTTTTAAACAAGCTCATTGGCATTCCGAATTAAGCTTTCCATCCACCTTCTTCCAACACAAAACTAACATCAAACATCGGCTCAACAAGGTACAAGCCAAAAACAAAAATTCCCCATCTGATTCTAAACCAAAAAAAACAAAAAAAAAAAAAAGCAAGAAAGCACAATCAATCATCAATCATATCACACAATGCAGCTCAAACTTCATAATCGCAGAACACGAGACTCGAAATAAACTGAACAGAGAACTTTTCAAAACGCAAATCAGTCGGTAACAGACCTTGATTTTGAATCGGGTTTTTGGAACATCGGTGCACTCAGACCGAACCTCATAGAAAGAATCCGCAGGAGCTCCAGCGTCCCTCCACATAATCCCCCAAAAGCAAAAACAAAACTCCCCGAACTCTAAACAACCGGCTCAAATCAGCAACACCCTCTAGCTGGAATCCCACAACCAACCCAATAAATAAATCGGGTTACGAAGATAGGCAGAGGGCAGAGGACCCCGCCCAGATCACGAGGGCTGGATCCAACCGCGACGAATTCAAAGCAGAAAGAATCAAAAATGAGAAAAGAAAACAACAAAAGCGTTATTTATGTCTCATGGTTTTGGAAAAGATTGGTGGAGGAGGAGAGGTGGTGGATGCCGAAGGTCATGGACATGGTGGGAGGGATTACTCTGTCAAAGGTCCGAAATGGCTCCCATTTCAGGACACAACATAACCGAAGCCCCCGCTTGTTTTCTTTATTTAACGTCCCCTTTGTCTCTCTCTCCCACTCTATGAATAGTTCTATTTATTTCTGTTCTCGTTTTAATTGCTTTTGTTTTGGATATTTATTTTCCTTTTTTCGTTTTCGCTGTGCTTTTTGCTTCCCATCTCTAATTGGGTGGGAGACGAGAAAATCGTGGATTTGCGGGCATTTGTTTTGCTGTCCGTCTGGCCCCTTGTCGCGGCGAGGGCCAAGGCGTGGGTAGTGAGTTTTCACACCCGCGTGAGGTGGCGCGTGCATCTACGCGCAGCCCAGGCTGGGTCAGCGGACTCCGACTTGGGTTGGCACGATGTGGGCCCAATTGGAAAGAGGGGCAGGATGGGATGGGGCTGAGGTGGTTGGGGCAGGGGAATGGATTATTTTGCGAGGGTGGTTTGGTGAGGAAAGACTTTTTCTTGGCTTCCAAACAACCATACAAAAGCACAAAGAAGGAAAGTTCTCCCCTACTGATTTAACTTGTCTTAGGTGAGTGGAATTTGAGTGGCAGTAAAATCATGTACCTTTTTATGATGTATTTTTTAAAATTCTTTTAATTAAAAGTCAATGCATTCTTGTAAATTTCAGCAAAATAGTCAATGTATTGTATAGCCCCCTAAACGGGTTAATACAGTTGTAGAAAAGGACCATATTTTCATTGCAAAGCTCCACCCAACATACAAAAGAGGAAGGTTCTTCTTTTTTAGAAGAGACTAGTGTAGATCTAGTAATATAAATAAATATTCATTAATTCGAATTGAATTTGATGTGTTTAAATTAATTCATATCTAATTTGCCTACTCAACGAGTTGGATATGAATTGCAATTTGACTATTTGACTATCCGTTTGATCCACCACGAATTTATTTGACCCCGATCCGCTTTACTATATTTATGGTGGATGCTATGATGTTCTGGATCATAACATTATAATTAATACAAGGACTTCCATGGTTTGAAGTTATTAAAAAATTTGCTTGGTCAATTTATTTCATAATTGATTTTAAAAATATTCATGTCTTTTCTAATTTAAATTTATATGAAAAATTACATTTGAGATTGTGAGTTTTTCTTTATTTTTGACAAGTATGTATTAAAAATAGTCATTTTTTTAAATTTAAATAAATTTTACATTTATTAGTGCAGTTTTAGGAGTAGCTATGTTTTCAACTTTGTAAATGTATTTGTCATTTATCAAATTATAAGTTCAAATGTAACTTTAATTATTATACCACGAAAAAAGTTATTTATCAAATCGGGAAAAAAAATTGTTCTTAGAAATTGAAAATTATTCTTCAACCACTACAAATTATTCGATCGAAATTGGAACGCCTCGAACCCGTCAGGTGGGGCCCGGGAGGTTATAAGACCATTCACACATCTCGGATACTATTGACTTTGGTGTAATCTTAAGAGGGGAGTGAATTGGGTTTTAAATCATTTTGATTAAATTAAACATTTACGTCGATTCACGACATATCATATCTCATTCAATATTAAATGCGTGTATAAAAAAGGATTAAGTTAATCAGTTTATGCATACATGCATATCTCATTCAAAGTAAATGTGTACATACAACTGAATATAACAGTAAATAAATAGACATACACATACTGAATTTAAAGTACAGTAATTTAAATGAAATAGGGAGAGAGAGACACACACAAAATTTGTTATCAAGGTTCGGCCAAACCAGCCTACGTCCCTGCCTTGGGCATAACCCCCCAAGGATTCCACTAAACCTGCTTACTTAACCAGACGGAGTAAAAGCCGTTTACATTCTCTCCTTACGGGGTGAGGAAAATCCCAACTCAATTACTAGGTTGAGCCGAACTAGTTTTACTTATGGGGCTGAGACTCCCAAGTTTAATTTTCGGGGTGAACCAAACTGGTCTCATTTACGGTGCTGAGACTCTCCAGTTCAATTTACGTGATGAACCCAACCATTACACAAAAAAATATATTTTTGAACATAATACAGTGCTTCTAAATACAAGCAGGAATGTACACAATAAAGCTCAATACAAGCACTCTAAAATGACATGCAATGATGCTCAGTAGAGTAAGGGTGTTTTTCTAAACATAAAATTTTCAATCTTTGAAAAGTAGTGTATATGATATGCACAACAAAGATTTTGTTAGAATTGGTGTATTCCCAAGAGGGGGGAGTGAATTGGAATTTTAAAATTTTCTCCTAGGTTGAACTAGATGTCAGTTGAGTATTACAACCTAGGGTCTTTCTATCCAGTTCCAAATACGCTGATAAATATAATATGCGAAAATTCAAATCAAGCGCATCATTCACATAATAACATACACGTGCGGTAAATATAAAGTGCGACAATTTACACAAATACACGATATGTTATCGGGGTTCGGCCAACTGTGCCTACGTCCCCGCCTCTAGCTCGCAAGCCCGAGGATTCCACTGATAGCTTACTTAAGGGTGGAGCAACACCGATTACAATCAAGTCAATTAACACAGGGCTGACCTCAACCTTAACTAGGTCAATTAGCGAAACTGACCTCAACCTACACGCCTTAATAGGATGGCACATCTAGCTTTCCTAACCGGATCTAAGCCAATCCGGGACTATTCCCGGGCTAGTCTCCCTCTTTAGGCCCGTGTCTAGAAATACAACATATGCGTATTACAATCAATTGGTACAGTGATTTTGCTTTCGTGTAAAGCAGATATGTACCCAAATACGCGCAATTACATACACCACAATATGATTCAATATGTAAGCTCAATGTGGTTCAATATCTCAACTCTCAGAAATATGTATTTACTATTAGTGTAATGAGTGCGTGAGAGTATCAATCAAGTAATCTTTGTATCACAAGATATTCAACAAGTACGTTCATACAAAGATGTCAAGTTTCAAGTATTTCAATCAGCAGGATGTCTCAAACATGTAAATATCAAATGATGTATATACTTGGTTTGTAAAAGATGTGTAATCTTTGTATTCAGCAAATAATATATGAGTGAGTGAATATTACAACAAAGATCACAATCACACAAACAAATATTTCTTCAAATGTTTTTCAAGATAAAGGCACAATAGATATTTAAAAATATTTGAGAAGTTTTTGCAATCCAAAAACAAATACAAACTTCTCAAGATATTGCAATGGATATGCAATACTCAGAAGTTCAATGCAAGTCTTCTCAGGTGAGACTTGCATTTAACCAAGTCCCCTAAGAATACTTAGGCTTAGCTCTCAAGAAAATTATATCAAACAACAAAAGCAAGGAGAGCAAACCTTTCTAATCAAGTACTCAATCAACTTATAAAGAGTTTGAGTAAAAGGAGAAGGTAAGTATGAGTGGTTGGGGCTTATATATGAGTATTATAGGATTTGGAAATTTTAGAAAATTTCTCCTAATCAAAGTGGCTAATCCCCCACTAATTTGCACAAATGATCTCATATATATAGACATGGGAAGAGATATGACCGTTAGGGACCTATTGGGTATTATTAGGAAAGTTTAATGACATTTCAAATATTTTAACCCTATTTAAAAAATGTTTAACTGAGGTAAAAATCAGGGCAACCCGAGAGGTCCGGTCAACCAGAACAGTTTCAGTTGACCAAATCTCATATGGTTCAGTCGACCAGGAGGATTTTGAACTAAAGGCTAGGTCGGCCGAAAGTGAGCGATTTCCCATTTCTTTGAGGTTCGGTCGACCGGGCCATTTTGAACTGGTTGGTTCGGTCGATCAGACCATTGGGATTTTTTCCAAGGACCCTCAGTCGACCAGGTAGTTGGTATTCATTTTTGACTCGGTCAACCAAATGGTCAATATGTTAACCTCAGGGGGTTTCAGTCGACCTGGAGTTTTGAACTACACTGGTTCGATCAACCAGGGCCTTGGTCAACTGTTGACCAGGCCTGTTTCGGTTGACCAGGGCAAAATGAACTGCCTTGGCTGGTCGACCAAAAGTGCACAATGTGTGCATTTCGGTCCTGTTTCAATACACATTCACCCTATTCAAGTGCCTAATACATGCAAGTGCAAAGGTGAGTGTCCTAGGGTCATTTATGTCCAAAATAGAGACACCGAAAGAATTCGATGTAGGTCGACCAAACCCTAAGGTCTTTCTACGGTCACTTTTAGTTTGTATTTGGTTTGAACTTACGTAATAAATCACGCATGTGATGTGTGTGAGTTTATTACAAACCAGAACCCTAATTACTATTACATGCCAATTTTGTAAATGAAATACATATTACAACACAAATGGGATTTTGTTTTCACTTACTTTGTGCCCATCTCGATCTTGACAATTTTAGTTCCTACACAAAACCTCAAACACTCATTAGTTGCAATGAGTATTTGTCATAATCAAAACCGAACGTGACCTATAAGGTCAACAGATTTGGACCCTAATAAAATAGGCTTTGACCGGACTTTACATTTGAAATTGTGAGGTTTTCAAAAAAGAACCAATACAAAATTATTTAAAATTTCTTTCAATTTTAAATGTCAAAAATCATGATTTGGATTATTATTTAAGTGAAATAATTGATATTCATACTATTCGAACTGGAGGAGTGCGTGGGTGGTCTTGAAACATAATTATTTATAGAAAAGTAATTTTTTAAGCAAAATTAAGTTGGAAATTTACAAAATTAACCGCTCAATGTGAAAGTGTCATAATTAAAGTATGAGCTTATAATTGGTATGAAATTTTTTTAAAAAAAAAAAAAAGAACTTTGAATAGTAGTAGGAAATAACAAAAATAATTATGTGCACCTTTTATAATGTATTTTTGAAAATTCTTTTAATTAAAAGTCAATGCATTCTTGTAAATTTCAGCAAAATAGTCAATGCATTATATAGCCCCTTAAACGGGTTAATACAATTGTAGAAAAGGACCATATTTTCATTGCAAAGCTCTACTAAATTTTCATACACAATAATGACATCTTAGTCACATCATCAATAATTTAAAAAACTTTTTTGGCCCACCCAACATACAAAAGAGGAAGGTTCTTCTTTATTAGAAGAGACTAGTGTAGATCTAGTAATATAAATAAATGTTCGTTAATTCGAATTCAATTTGATGTGCTTAAATTAATTCATATCTTATCTATCTACACAACGAGTTGGATATGAATTGCAATTTGATTATTTGACTATCCGTTTGATCCACCACGAATTTATTCGACCCCGATCCACTTTACTATATTTATGGTGGATGCTATGATGTCCTGGATCATAACATTATAATCAATACAAGGACTTCCATGGTTTGAAGTTATTAAAAAAATTGCTTGGTCAATTTATTTCATAATTGATTTTAAAAATATTCATGTCTTTTCTAATTTAAATTTATGTGAAAAATTACATTTGAAATTGTGAGTTTTTCTTTATTTTTGACATGTATGTATTAAAAATAGTCATTTTTTTAAATTTAAATAAATTTTACATTTATTATTGCAGTTTTAGGAGTAGCTATGTTTTCAACTTTGTAAATGTATTTGTCATTTATCAAATTATAAGTTCAAATGTAACTTTAATTATTATACCACGAAATAAGTTATTTATCAAATCAGGAAAAAAATTTGTTCTTAGAAATTGAAAATTATCCGCCAACCACTACAAATTATTCGATCGAAATTGTGACGCCCTGAACCCGTTAGGTGGGGCCCGGGAGGTTATGAAACCATTCACACGTCTCTGATACCATTCACACAGTTAAAATAATTAAACATTTTCAAATAAAATACCAGAGTTCTATACTAGTCAACCCAAAATGTATATCCATCCACTTTATATTACATAACCAAAATTTTAAACATAACTTTACATATCTCAGTTCCTATGTAAACACCTAAGAATTTCACCATTTTTTTAAATATAAATTACTCTGATACCCTGTAATACTTGCTATAACATCTCAGGCCCCAAATGGGCACTGAGGTATCCCAGTATACAAATTGACACATCTATGTAGCAGAAAACATAAAGTCATACACTCATATTTGCAATACCATAATTCAGTATTTCCAAACTATATATACAAATTTACACGTCACCCCAATGTCTTCTACTCAAAAATACAATCCCCTGAATACACTTACCCTTTAAATAGGGCAGTACAAAAGATCTTTCTATTCGCGAGCCTGATCTGCGAGCATAACTGGATCACCTAAAAAATGTTAAATCACTAGGATGAGACAGCCCTCAGTAAGAGAAATATGCTATTACTAGTGTGTGGCAACTGAGTTTTGTAAATACTATACTGACAATATCTAAAACTGCAAAAGCTGGTAAATTAATATACAGTATAATTTGCATTTATCATAGTTTAAAGTATAACTGTAATATTTGAGTTTTCTACTTTTCATACTTCTAGTATCATACTATATCTGATGATGTTCTGTAAATTTGTTTTCATATACATAACTGAGGTGTTTACCCTGGAAAAACTGTACGTCATGATTTAACCCCTCATGACAAGGTTGTGCAGCCCGTAAGCGGGAGTTAATCCTGGTTGGCCTACCAGGTAAGTCAACTGTAACTCTACTAATCCTCAGCTCGGCCAAACTACAACCTCCCCTAGGCACAGAATAGTAGCTGCCTCGGCAAACCAGCTACTTCAACCCAGTCTTCTGGGGAGTCTGCAATCTCTCCAGGCACGATTGACAGAAACCATCCACACACTATCTAAGATGTGTGGTTGCACTCTGATCTATACTAGCAATGGTACCGTGCTCTGCTAACCGAATATAATTTGATTCATCAGGGTCTAATACTGTATATACTATTTCTATTGATATCCTACTATTTTCATAATGATTCTAAAATAACCATAACACTATAAATCTGATTTGAAAATACTATAATATCTGATTAAAATAACTGTAATATCTAACTAAAATGATTGCAATATCTTACTGTAATATTTGATTGAATAATTTGTAATGTCTGAGTGTTATGGTTTTGGAAATCATGACATTTTGTAAATACTGTAAAATATTTGTCTATATAATATTTGTAAAATATTTGTCTAGTAAATATATGTCTGTAAGGTATATCTGTTTATATTTATACACTATAATACATAATTCGGTAAAATCTAGTAAAACATATTTCTATGCAAAAACATTGTAAATTATGATATTCTGAAAAACTATATAAACTATATACTCAACAAATATCTACTCAGGTCACACAATTAATAAAACTCGTGTTCTAGAATCTATAAAACTGTATAATTTATACCCTATACCATAATAAACAAATACACTAATAATATTTCTGAATTTACTAGCATATCATATTTCCCTTACCTAACTAGCTGGGAGGCTCGCCTCCAACTTTATCCTCACGCTCGCGGCGTACTATCCCAAAAATCTTGAAATAATACATATATACATATTTCCAATAAATCAACTATATTTCTCTGAACCTACATACTCGTAATTTTTTGAACTATAATTTACCTAGGCTCCCAAAAATATTCACTGGGGTCCTCAACCCATGTCTGCAGGGTCCTAAAAATACCTTTTGATTTAGGTGTAATCTCGAGAGGAGGGGTGAATTGAGTATTTTAAAATTCTTTAAAATCTATTTACCTCTAAGTCCCTCTTCCTAAATTTAACAAATTACTTATCAAGTTCATGTAAGGTTATTCAACATACATACATGCAATATAAGTAATGAAGTGCGTTGCGAAAATTAAAAAGATAAGGGAAAAGAGACGGCAAACGCAATTTTACGAGGTTCAGCCAACTTAACCTACGTCCTCACCTTGAGCAACCCATTCAAGGATTCCACTATAATCCCTGCTCCTTAAATTGGGACGGAACTTCCCTTACATCTGCTGCTTACAAGAGGTACAACTTCCTCCTACTCCGTTGCTTACAAGAGATACAACTTTCTCCTTAAACCCGGTTCACAACACAAACCATGATTACAATATAATATCAAATCTGTAAAACACTCAATGTTGCTTCTAACAAAGCTAGTGAGTACAGTTTAAATTTCTAACACATAATCATATGATGAAACTTGAAGCTCAGTATGTATGAAATGATACAATCGTTTTATAAATGAAATGCTTCAACACACAATTACCCTTTATATCAAATCTCCCAAAATTGGTGATATAAGTAAAAGCATTGGAGAAATTATGGTTCGAATTCAACTTTTTTAATGCACAAATATCAACCGTGATCTTATCAAAAGATTTATCTTGAATATTATAACGACCAAAATCAAGAAGTTTACTTCCAAATATTCATCCACAACACGATCTTTGTAATATGCAAATATATATATGATATGTATTCCAAAGATCAAAAACCTAATGTAATATTTTTCAGAAAATATCCCTCAATAATATATCATTACGAACACTAAGGATATTCAAACCAGTAGTTTTGTAATATTAAAAATATCAAGTCTTTGAATGAAAACTCACTTAAATCAAAAATATCTAATCAATAACAAAAGCTTTTCTCAAGTGATAATCTTATCAAAAATGATTTAATATATGCACACTCAAGATCAACCTCTTAACAAATACTTAAAAATTGACTTAGCGATAACAAGCTCTCTGAAAAGATAGATATCAACCAGCAAATCAGTTTAGATGAATACACTTTATGAGAATAAATATTAACGAGCAGTTACCAAACCTCAATACCAAAATGAAAGCACAAAGATAGCTAGATGGCCTTTTGAAAATCAAGATAGCTTTAGCTCAGATTCAGCTTTGAAATCCTAGGCAAAAGTTTTCAGCAGTATGTTCAAAGTTGTGCTAAACGTGCAATCAGCTCAATCGTATGCCAGAGGTATTTTCTTTTCTTTTCTCTTCTTGTTCTAGTTGATCTTTTTTGGGGCACTAGGGTTTAGATGTTGAATATATAGGTATCTTGCCCTTAAAATCAATCTCAACCGTTGGATCAAAAATTAGCTCACAAGTTCTCTCATTAAAAATTAAATTTTTAAACTTTCCCGCAAGTTCATACGACTGAGGGTAAACACCAAGATGACTAAAGTTCCTTAGAACTTCAAAAATTAAGCTGGACACAGGGTCAGACGACTGAAGTTGGGGTTCAGTCCTCAGAAGTGTCGAGTTCAAACGATTTAAGTCTGAGTTCAGTCTTCTGAGGTGCTTTTGCCAGGTTCTGTGTTTCACCATAAATTCTTCAGATGACTGAACTTAATCTTCGGTCTTCTGAAGAAATTCTTCAGATGACTGAGCTTAACTTCGGTCTTCTAAAGTTGCAACTTTCGACGACTGAACGTTGAGTTTAGTCTTCTGAATTAACCAATTCTTGCATTTTTTTTTCTTTTAATTTGAAAAACCTACTTTGCTATCTTACTTTGCTCTTTTATAAAAGTATTTCCCGGGGTTTTAAAAATATTTCTAAGTCCATAGATATCCCCTAATGATGTTCATGATATGCATGAGTCCTAAGGTCATTCTAGGGTATATGTTGAGCCTCAAATTAAATCATATGAAACATATGAATACATAAGTTCTAAATACTCATTCCCATGACGTTCTTGAACTTGTCGCTTGCATCTTCATTCTTCAACTTTTTTAATTCCATGGATTGTGCCAAGATATGTATGCCTTAATCTTCATGGCTTCCATGACTTGTCATCCTTCCGTGTATGCTATATATTGTTCCTGTTCACAATCTCAATGCATAGATCAAATACCAAGTGATTTGTCATTATCAAAACAGGATTGGACTCGTAGAGTCAACCATCTCCCCCTTTTTGATGATGACAAATACATGAGCAAAAAAATATATAATGGGTTACGCCTAACAAGGCTCCCCCTCACATAATGCATCAAATATTTAACAAATGAAATATGCTCATGTCAAATATAAGTTGTTTAGCATGATTTTTCTCCTATAGTGTAAGAACTCGAACCGTGATATAGGGAATTAATAAATTAAAAGAGGGGTAAATTGGTAATTAAGCAAGCTTCAACGACGAAACCAGAGTTCGTCGATGAAGTCTTTGTAGTTCTTAGTGATGAAATGCAGAGTCTCGTCGATGAGGAGTGGCTGGGTCAAAGGGTTATAAATAGATATTTTCATTACTTCTTAGCTAAGAAAACTCAAATTCTCTCTCTATCTCTCTAGAAACTCAACCTACTCTCTATCTCTTTAGATTTCTTCGCCGTATGTAGCTGGAATCGTAGATCCAACTTTACCACGAGGATCAGGGAAAGATTCTCTACAAGTTCTATGGATTGGGTTTTCGTTTCGGGCTTTCTCGGGTTTTTACCCAAAATAGAGGTAAGGCTCGACTTTCAATTCTGATTTGGTAGTCTTGTAGGTAACAAATTTGTGATCAAGTTTTGTACTGTGGGTTGTAGGTTTTAGAACTCGATTTGCGATTTAGGGGCCTTGGAGTTCAAGATTTTTCATTCGGTAAAGGTAAGGGGATTCAGTTTATGTCGGTTATTTTTGAAATTAGACTCGGTAGAACTGTGGTTCACGGTCCTGTGTACGTTTTGGTTACTCATTTGGGGAAATCTAACGGGTAAAATTGTAGGTTTTTCATGTAACAGTTCTTGAGAAAAAGGGGATACTGGGCTACAATCCCTGGTTTTGTTGGAAAACCTTTGGTATATTGTGTTATGTATTATGTTAGGGATGGTCGTGCCTTGATTTTATTAAACTGTGTACACTTGGAAATTCATGATTTATAGGTTACCAAATGGGTGTGGTTTGTTTGGTTATATGAGCATGCATGGTTGTGTTTTGATGAAATGCAATAGGAACCGAGTTTCAAGTTGTTCCAGGTACTGAAAGAGTGTTCGACTCTATATCCAAGGGCGCAAGCCTTACCGGCTGATCATCGAAGGGTGTGGATCCACCATTTTGTATCCTTACGATGAAATGGGAGCCTGGGGTTTGCCGTGTGCCAAGGACACCATGTATCGCAGGTCGGCTTCAGGCCAAAGGGTGTGACGACACTGGGTTACTTGATCATGTGTGTGTGCATGTATGCACTGTTTTGAAATTGTTCTGTGAAAGTACTAAAATTGCATTTAATTGTATATGTTTTTCTATCATGATAACACTCAAATGCCACACATCGATATAACTTGTATCTACCTTATTGAGAGGTGTCTCACCCCTGCTGTACATACATATTTTTCAAGTCCTTCGGGTAACCGGAGCTAGCTACCTAGTGTAGGAGCGTAGTGTTGGTATACTGTGGGAAGTACCTGGGTAAATCCTAAGCTTATGTTAGGTGGTCTTTTGGGGGTTTTGATTGCCACTCGGATTTGTGTTGTATTTTGTGGAGTTAGACTCCTTTGTATAGACTCTGGTATGGTACTGTACATGTATAGAAAGACTTATCTTCCACTGTGTTTTCATGGTATATGTGAATGTGTATAAGGTGCCTGGGAACCCCACGGGACGGACCCTCATTCATTGTACTGTGTCATTGGTGATTTGTATGATACAGGGACAAGATTAGGTTACTTATTCACCCTCGGGTCCCATTACTGGGTCCGGGGCATGGCATATAGCCTGATTCTTCTCGCCCTTTACACAATTAGTTTTGGCAACAATTTTACAATTTTTGCTCCTCCTGATTTTTCTCCCCCTTTTGACATCAACAAAAAGGTGTATAACAAAGTAATACATGAGTGGACAGAATCTTATAATCTTCTCCCCTTTTTAATCTTAAATTTAAGTACTTATTCAACCATTATATTTGACTTAATGTACTTCTCCCCCTTTCTAGTTGTGCTGTTGAATGTAAATCGCAATGTGAACATACTCAATGTGGCAAATTTCAAAGATTATGTGATGATTAACATATGAAAATCAATAAACTCTGATCATGATGTGAGTGTAATACCAAATGTGAACAAGTGTTGATACCAAATGTTAATACCAAATGTTAACAAATGTTATACCGAATGAGAACAAATGAGATGAATTTGAAATAAGTGACATTGCTTCCCCTGAATTATGTCATCTAATATAATTCTAAGCAACCTCTCGACTATGCATCAGACCTAATTCTCATTTGATTGGATAAACCTATCTTCCGCAAGTTGTTTCATGAATATGTCTACCCATTGTTCATCCGTGCATACAAATTCAAGTGTCACATCTCCTTTTTGCACATGATCACGAAGAAAGTGAGGTCGTATTTCTATATGCTTAGTTCATGAATGTAATATGGGATTCTTTGATATGTTTATTGCACTTGTATTATCACATCTTATAGATATTGTGTCATAGTTTAATCCAAAATCAGTCAGTTGTTGCTTCATGTAAAGAGTTTGAGCACATCAACTAACTGCCGCTATGTATTCAACCTCAGCTGTGGAAAGATCTACTAAATTTTGCTTCTTGGAAAACCAAGAGACTAACGAATGTCTTAAGAAATGACAAGTATCACTCGTGTTCTTCCTATCCACTTTGCTACTAGCAAAATCAACATCTGAATAACTGATAATCTCAAAAGATGTATACTTAGGATACCATAACCCAAGTTCATCGGTTCCTATCGGGTATCTAAGTATTCGTTTAACAGCCAACAAGTGTGACTCTTTTGATGCAGCCTGAAATCTTACGCACAAACATACACTAAACATTATGTTAGGTCGGCTGGCAGTAAGATAAAGTAAGCTACCAATCATTCCACGATAGAACTTGACATCTATTGGAATATCTTTTTCATCTTTGTCTAATTTCAAAGAAGCGCTCATAGGTGTTCCTAGTATTTTTCCATCTTCCATATTATACTTTTTTAGCAGATCTCTAATGTACTTCGATTGATTTATAAAGATTCCATGTTTCGCTTGTTTGATCTGAAGTCCTAGGAAGATATTTAGTTCACCCATCATGCTCATCTCAAATTCATTTTGCATAGTGCAAGCAAATTCATTACAGAATTCTTTATTTGTTGCTCCAAATATGATATCATCTACATATACTTGAACTAGGAAAATGTCATCTTTCTTAGACTTTATGAACAGAGTTGTGTCTATCCTTCCTTTGATTCTAGTAAAAAAACCGCTTAGCCTTTCATACCAAGCTCTAGGAGCTTGCTTTAACTTGTACAAGGCTTTTGTTAGTCTATAAACATGATCTGGATTCTTATGGTTTTCAAAACCTGGGCGTTGTTCTACATACACTTCTTCACTTATGTAACCATTTAAAAATGCGCTTTTGACATCCATTTGATATAGCTTGAAGTCCTTAAAAGCTGCATAGGCTAAAAGCATTCGAATGACTTCCATTCTAGCTACAGGTGCAAAGGTTTCTTCAAAATCTATTTCTTCTTCCTGATTATATCCCTGAGCTACTAGTCTAGTCTTATTTCTAACAGCTATCCCATGTTCATCTTTCTTGTTCTTATATATCTATTTTTTTCCAATAATTGTGTTATCCTCAGGTCTAGGAACTAATGTCCATACTTTGTTTCTCTCAAACTAGTTTAAATCTTCTTGCATGGACAACACCCACGATTCATCCTCAATTGCTTCACTCACATTCCTAGGTTCTTCTTGAGATAGAAAGGCAAAATGACTCATCATATTCCTAAGTAAGGATCGTGTGGCTACTCCACGTAATGGTTCACCTATTATTTGATCAATGGGATGATTTTTTATGTACTTCCATTCTCTACGTGGTTTATTAACCTCATTTTCAATTTGATTAGTTTCAGCGGATGGTTCTTTAATTTTATTTTTCTTTTCTGAATCATTGTCAATGAATAGTTTATCAAATTCCTTGCTTATCTCAATTTCATCTTCATTAGTTTTTTTGGAGAAGGGATTTGATTCATCGAACACTACATGAATGGACTCTATAATAGTTAATGTTTGTTTATTATATACTCTATAGGCTTTACTATTTAAGGCATACCCTAGGAAGATACCTTCATCTGATTTCACATCAAACTTTCCTAAATGTTCATTGTCTCTAAGTACAAAACATTTATAGCCAAAGACATGAAAATATGATATGTTTGGTCTATGGCCATTCCATAATTTGTACGAAGTCTTATTTAGAGATGGTCTAATCAAAACTCTATTTATAATATAGCACGTGGTATTCACTGTCTCAGCCTAGAAGTACTTAGGTAGTTTATGTTCATTAAGCATAGTTTTGGTCATTTCTTGTATAGACCTATTCTTCCTTTCAACTACACCATTCTGCTATGGTGTTCTAGGAGCTGAGAAATTATGAGTTATTCCTAATAAATTGTAGAAGTCTTCCATGGCTTGATTTTTAAATTCTCTACCCCTATCACTTCGAATTTTAGTGATAGTATATCCCTTTTCATTTTGGATTTTCTGGCACAGGTTTATGAATTGTTTACATGTTTCATCTTTGTGACCTAAGAATAGCACCCATGTATATCTTGAGTAATCATCAACTATGACAAATGCGTATGATTTTCCTCCTAAACTCTGAATTGGGTTTGGACCAAATAAATCTAAGTGTAGCATTTGAAGTGGCCTAGTAGTGGAGATTTCTTTCTTCTGCTTAAAGCTCGTTCTTGCTTGTTTTCCTAGTTGACAAGCCTCACAAATTTTATCTTTGACGAATTTTGTCTTAGGCAATCCCTTAACTAATTCTCCCTTAACTAGTTTATATATTAAGTCCATGTTTGCGTGTCCTAGTCTCCTATGCCAAATCCAACTAATTTCATTCATAACAGAGAAGCATGTCGCACTCTGTGAGGTTAAGTTATCAAAACTAGTGGTATATACATTTTCATGACGCTCAGCAGTGAACAATATCTTATTATCAGTTTTGTGTTCAACAATGCACTTGTCATGTTCAAAAGACACTTTGTAACCTTTATCACATAGTTAGCTTATACTCAATAAGTTGT
Source organism: Malania oleifera (assembly GCF_029873635.1). Taxonomy (NCBI): domain Eukaryota; kingdom Viridiplantae; phylum Streptophyta; class Magnoliopsida; order Santalales; family Ximeniaceae; genus Malania; species Malania oleifera. Next base: position 145,743,257 of record NC_080417.1, read on the forward strand.
GCTTTAAACCACCAACCAGTAAAACATCATCGATAATTAGTGATGAATCAATACCAACTTTACCTACACTTGTGATCATTTCCTTAGCATTATCCCCAAAAATGACAAATCTTCCATCCTTGGGTGTGATGGAAGTGAACTTTGCTTTATCCCCGGTCATGTGACGTGAACATCTGCTATCCATATACCATTTGTATTTTGAAGAGGATGATCTTAAGCATATCTGTAAGACATAATCAGATAACTACTTTTGGTACCTAGATTTTCTTGGGTCCATGGGGGTTAGTACTAGATTCTCCTTTGACCTTCCAGACTTTCTTATTTTTGACATCTTTATTTTTGAAAAGGCAGTCAAATTTTATGTGGCCCAGCCTCTTACATTTAAAACATGTAGTATTTTTATGATAGTATTTAAATGGAACATATGATTTTGACTCTCTTACAAAATATCTCATGTAAAGGTGTCTCCATTCTATGTTATCCTTTCCATTATAACCAAAACCTTTCTTTTCTAGGGAGTTTCTTTGAATTCTAAGGATTTTTTCAAACTTAGTTTGTCCTTCTGTAAACTTACCAATAATCTTAGATTTGTCTTTCAAATTCTTTTCTAACTCCTCAATTTTCAAATCCTTGTCTTTCATGAGAGATGCTTGAGTTTCGCTTTGACGTTCAACTAAACTTGAAAGTTCTTTGACTTTATTTTTCAAATCATAAATTTTCTTAGTTTTCTTCTCAAGCATTTTAATAGTGTACAAGTATTCTTGTTTCAATTCATCATATGAAAGCACGTCATTCTCTAGAATAATAAGAAGATGATGAGAATAATGATTGTAACTCAAGGTCATCATGTGCCATTAGACACAAATTTTCAATCTCGTCATCACTAGATTTAGATTCTGAATAACTTGTGTTGTGCGTGTCCCAACCAACTTTTAGCACCTTCTTCTTTTTTCTTGGAGGTTTTCATTAGTTTGGGACACTCGGGCTTGATGTGTCTAACCTCTCTACAGTTGTAGCATGTTGGTGGATCTTCCTTCTTTTTCTTCATGCTCGAATCTCCTCTTTCTGATTTTGAGTTCCGAAATTTTTTGTTGAACTTCTTATTCTTCTTCAAGTACTTCCCGAACTTCTTTGTTAGCAAGGTCATGTCGTCATCTGATTCTAAATTACTTCCCTCACTGGAGTAGTGAGATGATGCTTGAAGTGCTGTGGCTTTCTTTGCTTTGCTTTGCTCATTCTTCTTGCAGGCTCATAGGTGATGAGCGATCCAATGAGTTCATCAACAGACATCTCCTTAAGATTTCTCCCTTCTGCTATTGTCATAGCTTTTGCTTCCCACACTGGAGGTAGTCTCTTGAGTATTTTCCTGATCAACTCATAAGTAGGGTAAGTTTTTCCAAGTGCATTTAAAGAATTTGTGATGTGTGTGAATCTAGTGTACGTGGATTGAATAAATTCATCAGCAGTCATTCTAAATGCTTTATATTCACTGGTGAGCATGTCTATCCTACTATCTTTTACTTCCTTAGTGCCTTCCTATGTAACTTCTAATTTTTCCCAAATTTCTTTAGTCGAGTTACATGTCGTTACCCTATTAAATTCATTTATATCTAATGCACATAAAAGCAAGTTCATCATAGTAGCGTTTATTTGTACTGATTTTCAGTCCTCTTTAGTATACTCATCTTCAGTTTTAGGTACATTTACCTTATCAATTATTTTCATGGGAACATAATTTCCCTTAGTAACTATTTTCCATACCTTCCAATCTACATTTAATAGGTATATGCTCATCCTACATTTCCAATAGATGTAATTTACACCACAGAAAATTGATAGTCTTGTGGATGAGTGTCCCTCACCAAATGGATTTACATCGATGTGTTCCATGTGATATTTTTATAAATGAACAATTACGTTTATGTAAACCCGCTCTAATACCAAATGTTGATTTAAGTGTAATCCCAAGAGGGGGGGAGGGTGAATTGGATATTTTAAAATTCTTTAAAATCTATTTACCTCTAAGTCCCTCTTCCTAAATTTAACAAATTACTTATCAAGTTCGTGTGAGGTTATTCAACATACATACATGCAATTTAAGTAATGAAGTGCATTGTAGAGATAAAAAAGATAAGGGAAGAGAGGAGGCAAACGTTATTTTATGAGGTTTAGCCAACTTGGCCTACGTCCTTGTCTTGAGCAACCTACTCAAGGATTCCATTATAATCCTGCTCCTTAAATTGGGATGGAGCTTCCTTTACATCCACTGCTTACAAGAGGTACAACTTCCTCCTACTCCGCTGCTTACAAGAGATACAACTTTCTCTTTAAACCCGGTTCACAACCCGAACCATGATTACAATATAATATCAAATCTGCAAAACACTCAATGTTGCTTCTAACAAAGCTAGTGAGTACAGTTTAAATTCCTAACACATAATCACATGATGAAACTTGAAGCTTAGTATGTATGAAATGATACAATCGTTTTATGAATGAAATGCTTCAACACACAATTACCCTTTATATCAAATCTCCCAAAATTGATGATATAAGTAAAGGCTTTGGAGAAATTATGATTCGAGTTCAACTTTTTTAATGCACAAATATCAATCGTGATCTTATCAAAAGATTTATCTTGAATATTATAATGATCAAAATCAAGAAGTTTACTTCCAAATATTCAACCATAACGTGATCTTTGTAATATGCAAATATAAATACGATATGTATTCCAAAGATCAAAAACCTAATGTAATATTTTTTAGAAAATTCCCTCAATAATATATTGTCATGAATACTAAGGATATTCAAACAAGTAGTTTTGTAATATTAAAAATATCAAGTCTTAGAATGAAAACTCACTTAAATAAAAAATATCTAATCAATAACAAAAACTTTTTTCAAGTGATAATCTTATAAAAAATGATTTAATATATGCACACTCAAGATCAACCTCTTAACAAATGTTGACCCTATAGGTCATACCCTGTTTTGATTATGACAAATACTCAGGTATTTAATGTCTGCCGAGTTGATGTGTAGGTTTATCTTGGAAATATCATATGATGGCACTCGGAGACCAGAAGGAAAATGAAGACCCTAAAGACCCTTGCTGTAATTTATTTATTGCAATTTCTATTTGAGTCTGTAATCTTAATTAAGAAAAGGTCTGTAATAATTTGCATTTCATGCATGTAGAAATTACAAGCTCAAAGACCTTAGAATGACTCTAGGTCCCTACACAAAATCATGACCTTTGAAAGACCTTAGGGAACACCCTTCGGTCGAACGACACCAAATTTTTTCGGTGTCCTCAAATGACCTAGACTGACCTTAGGACTCCTTATACTATATGAAAATATGCCATATTGTAACGCCCCAACCTGGGTCTGCCAAGGAGCACTGCATCTCTCCTCCTCCACCTGGACTAAACAACAGGGGGACGGGCCTTATCGGACTAATGACTGGCCCCACAAATCAACATGTGTCCTTTTCAGTGTGTTTTGTCCTCACTCACACACTTCCTAAGAAAACTTCCCGAGAGGTCATCCATCCCAATATTGCTCCAAGGCAAGCACGCTTAACCGTGGAGTTCTTATGGGAAAGCTCTCGAAAAGAAATGTGCACCTTGTTGATATGGGTAGTAACATCTAATATTTTTAAGTCTTTTCATCCATGGGATATCACATTCTCCTCCACTTATAGAACGCAATGTCCTTATTGCGAACCCACATTCCCAAACCCAAGCGATGTGAATCTCATCACACTTCTGACTGTGTGTTGGCTCTGATACCATTTGTAATGCCCCAACCTGGGTCTGTCAGGGAGCACTGCATCTCTCTTCCTCCACTTGGACTAAACAACAGGGGGGCGGGCCTTATCGGACTAATAACTGGCCCCATAGATCAACACGTGTCCTTTTTAGTGTATTTTTTCCTCACTCACACACTTCCTGAGAAAACTTCCCAGGAGGTCACCTATCCTAATATTGCTTCAAGGCAAGCACGCTTAACCGTGAAGTTCTTATAGGGAAACTCCCAAAAATAAAGGTGCACCTTGTTGATATGGGTAATAACATCTAATCTTTTTAAGTCTTTTCATCCATGGGGTATCACACATATCTTCTTAAATTTAATCATCATATGAATAGGGTTAATATACTTAGGGAATAGAACTGAAATGCACTTAAGTTGCATATTCGGTCAACCGTACTGTTCAAGTACAAATCTTCCTGGTTAATCGAATCGGTGCCGAGTCAACAGTTTGACCATGGCCCGATCAACCGAACTTACCCAGTTCATTATCTCCAGGTCGATCGAACTCCCTTGGAGTTAACTTTTTGACCAACTGGTCGACCGAGCCCAAAATGTAAACCAACTACTTGGTCGATCGAGTTCCCACATGTGGAACTCAACAGTTTGGTTAACCGACTGAGATAGCTCAAAATGTTTTCGGTCAACCAAACCGTGCAAAAAGGGAAAAATCGCCTTTGGACTTACAAGTCCGGTCGATCGAACTTATAGTTCATTTAATGCTCGATCGACCGAACTTCAAGCAACTCGATCAATCGAACTCGTCTCTGTCGATTGGTGCTCTCGAGTTGCCCCATATTTTTTACTACAATTAATATTTTTAAAAGAGGTTAATTAGGGTTAAAATGGTTTAAAATAATATTAATAATACCCTGCATGTCCTAACGACTATAATTTTTCCTATCTCTATATGTAGGCCTTCATTTGCAAGAATGAGAGAGAGATTAGCCACAATAATTAGCAAAAAACCTTTCTATCTCAAAATCTTATTTTGTCCAAAATACTCTCAAATATTTATTCCCTTGATACATCTTGATATTGTGAGAGTTTCTTGAGTGTTCTTGTGTTTATTAGATATTGCTAATATTCCCATTGTTCTTGTTTGATTGATTGATTTTGGGGGAGTTTAGTTAAGTTTATCCTACAGATTTCAATATTATAAATCTTGTGTTGGGATAAACTAGCAAGCTTAGGATATTTGCATTATCATTGCAAGTGTCCTATAGCTTTGATGTTGGTTGTGCAAAATATTTTCTACAAGCTAAAATATTTTCCAAACTACTCTCGTTCTTATTTCATTGAAGGAAATCTTTTGAGCTAGTTTGAATACTTGGTTAATATCTTTGAAACCCAAACTTGCTATTGAGATTTTATTTAGTTTGTTTCAAAGATATAGCTTGTTTAGAAAACTCTTGTGCTTGATTGAGTATAATCATATTGAGTGTAGATTGCACACATACACCACTAAGCTTACAGATCCTACATATTTGGTGTGGATTGATTATTACTTGCGCGTATTGGGTGCATATTTGCTTTATATAAAAGCACAATAACTATACCAACTTGATTAAGAAAAATACTATTGTATTTCCAGGTGTGGCATAAGGGGGCGGTAATCCAGCCCGTAAGGATTGTTAGGGCCTTCTCCGCCCCGCAAGGAGAATTTGTAAAGGTTGAGGTCAGCCTTGTGCGAATTGACCTGGTTGTAATCGGTGCCACTCCACCTGTTAAGTAAGATTTTAGTGGAATGCTCGGGCTTGCGAGTTAGAGGTGAGGACGTAGGTACAGTTGGCTGAACCCTAATAACATATCTTGTCTGCACTGTTTATCTTCCTACAATTTACATTTCTGCACATGTATGTTATAGTTGGTGTGTGCATGATCTTAATTTTTTGCACGTTATATTTATCTGCGTATTTGGAACTATATAGACAAACCCTAGGTTACGAATATACTGTTATTAGATTAGCTAAACCTAAGAATAAATTTTAAAATTCCAATTCACCCCCCTCTTGGGAATACACCAAAGCTAACAACAAATATTCAAAAATTGATTTAGCAATAACAAGCTCTTTGAAAAGATAGATATCAACCAGCAAATTAGTTTAGATGAATACACTCTCTGAGAATAAATACTAATGAGCAGATTGATTTACCAAACCTCAATACCAAAATGAAAGCACAAAGATAGCTAGATGGCCTTTTGAAAATCGGGATAGCTTTAGCTCAGATTCAGCTTTGAAATCCTAGGCAAAAGGTTTTAGCAGTATGTTCAAAGTTGTGCTAAACGTGCAATCAACTCAATCGTATGCCAAAGGTATTTTCTTTTCTCTTCTCTTCTTGTTCTAGTTGATCTTTTTTGGGGCACTAGGGTTTAAATGTTGAATATATAGGTATCTTGCCCTTAGAATCAATCTCAACCGTTGGATCAAAAATTAGCTCGCGAGTTCTCTCACTAAAAATTAAATTTTTAAACTTTCCCCTCAAGTTCAGATGACTGAGGGTAAACACCCAGACAACTGAAGTTCCTTAAAGCTTCAAAAAATTAAGCTGGACACAGTGTCAGATGACTGAAGTTGGGGTTCAGTCCTCTAAAGTGTCGAGTTCAGACGATTTAAGTCTGAGTTCAGTCTTCTGAAGTGCTTCTGCCAGGTTTTGCGTTTCACCATAAATTCTTTAGATGACTAAACTTAATCTTCGGTTTTCTGAAAAAATTCTTCTGACGACTGAGCTTAACTTCGGTCTTCTGAAGTTGCAACTTCAGACGACTAAACATTGAGTATAGTCTTCTGAATTGACCAATTCCTGTATTTTTTCTTTTAATTTGAAAAACCTGCTTTGCTCTCTTACTTTGCTTTTTTATAAAAGTATTTCTCAGGGTTTTAAAAATATTTCTAAGTCTATAGATATCCCCTAATGATGTTCATGAGATGCATGAGTCCTAAGGTCATTCTAGGGTATATGTTGAGCCTCAAATTAAATCATATGAAACATGTGAATATATAAGTTCTAAATACTCATTCTCATGACGTTCTTGAACTTGTTGCTTGCATCTTCATTCTTCAACTCTTTTAATTCCATGGATTGTGCCAAGATATGTATGCCTTAATCTTCATGGCTTCCATGACTTGTCATCCTTCCGTATATGCTATATATTGTTCCTATTCACAATCTCAATACACATATTAAATACCAAGTGATTTGTCAATATCAAAACAGGATTGGACTCGTAGAGTCAACAATACCCTAGTCCTGAAAATATAATGTTGGAATTGGTGTGATCCCAAGAGGGGAGGGAGGGGGGGGGGTGAATTTGACATTTAAAACTTTTCGGCTAATTTAAAACATTTCACCGATTCACCACATATCATATCGCGTTCAATATTAAATGCGTGTATGTAAAATGATTATGCTATTGGTTTATGCATACACGTGTATCTCATTCAATGTATATGTGTGCATGCAACTGAATATAACAGTAAACAAATAGGTATACACATACTGAATTTAAAGTGCAGTAATTTAAATGAGATAGGGAGAGAGAGACACAGAAGATTTGTTATTGAGGTTCGGCCAAAACAAGCCCACATCGCCGCCTTGGGCTTACCCCCAAGGATTCCATTATACCTGCTCACTTAATCGACTGAGCAAAAGCCTTTTACATCCTCTCCTTACGAGGCGAGGAAAACCCTAACTCAATTACTAGGCTGAGCCAAACTAGTCTCACTTGCGGGGCTGAGACTCCCTAGTTCAATTCCGAGCTGAACCGAACCGATCTCACTTGCGGGGCTAAGACTCCCTAGTTCAATTAAAGGGCTGAATCGAACCATTACATGAAAACCATTTTTGTACATGAAAATATGCTTCTGAAATACAAGCAGAGATGTACACAATAAGCTCAATAAAAATACACACTCCAATGATGTGAAATAATGCTCAGGGGAGTAAGGGTGCTTAACTATGTTGAAACCCTAATAAAAAGTTTTCTCCAAAAATATATTTCAATAAGACTATAGGAGAACCTAGAGTTTTTCTCTTTCAATGATTTTTGCACAAATAGAATGAATATGAAGAATGAGTATTATGTTCTCCAACAAAGATTTATGTAAGTTAGAAATATTTGGAGAATCTAGGAGTTAAGCTTAATAAAATATTTATGCAATAAATAACTTCTTCCAAAATATATTCATCAAGGAAATAATCCAGGAGAAAACCTAAGCAATATTCTCATAAATGTTTTTCAAATATTTGGTGCCTAGTGAGAATATGTGCAACTGAAATGCCCTAAATAAAATACTCTCCTCAAAGAAGATTTTAAAATAAAAGCATGAAAGAGAGTTGGAGAGATTTGAATAAAAATATTTAACCCCAAAAGAATGATTTAAACAATAAAAAGTATTTTGGGAAAACTTTGATTAATCAAGGATTAAAGAGAAATTTAGAGTTAATCAAAGTTATTGATCTGGAGTAATGAGGGGGTATTTATAGAATTTGTGGAAAATAAAACCGTTGGGGACACGCTCGGTATTTTGGAAAAGTTTAATTAAGTTTAATGACATTTTAAACACTTAAAAAATATTCCAACCTGAGAGCACCGGTCGACCAGAAGACTTTCGATCGACCAAAATTCATATGGCTCGGTTGACCGGGCCAATTTTGAACTTCAGGGTCGGTCGACCAGGAAGGGCGATTTTTCCAAATTAGCGCAGTTCGGTCGACCAGGGTGAAAATGAACTAAAGGTTCGATTGACCGGAAGAGGCGATTTTTCAAAACAGCGAGGTTCGGTCGACTGGAACATTTTGAATTGAGAAGTTCGGTCGACCAGGTAGTTGGTATTCATTTTTGGTTCGGTCGACCAGATGGTCAATTTGTTGACCTCAGGGGGTTTTGGTTGACCTGAGGCTATTTGAACTATTCAGTTCGGTCGACCAGGACATGGTCAATCGTTGACCTAGACCTAGGTTCGATCAATCGGGAGGAAAATGAACTGAAAGGCTCGGTCGACCGAACATGCATTTTTAATGCATTTCAATTCCAACTCCCTTATACCTTAACCCTATTCATATTACCACATATATATATATGTGCATGTGTGAGTGTCTTAGGGTCATTCTAAGCCTTTTTCAAAATACCGAAAAAAATCCGGTGTTGGTCGACCTTCGATCGATTGAAGGAAGTCCTAAGGTCATTTGGCCCCTAAGGTCATTTTACGGTCATCTGAGCATTTTAAACATATCATGCAGATGTATGCATTATTACAGACCAAGTGTAACGACCTGCTCCTTTTTCACATATATTTTTTTTAAAATAAATTATCATCACATTATACATCCCAGCTCAGCAGGTCACAATCCACCTGGGCCCATGGGCACCAGGGATATAACAAAACATACAGCAGAAGCCTACGCAGCAGAAAGTATAAAATCATATACATCTCATCATATTGTGCATAACACATACCAGAGTCACTACAATTACTATCTCACAGTATATACATCTCAAAAATGAAATCTAGGGACAACCTCCCACAAAACCTAACTATCCCTACCAAAAACTTACCCTTCCAAAGAGGGCAAACAACTGATCTAGATCAGCGGGGCTTTTCCCGCTCTCCTATCAGGGGCTCCTGAAAAATGTATAAGATTTAGGGGTGAGACACCTCTCAGTAAGGGAAATAAACTAATACCAGTGTGTGGCAACATGAGTATTCTGTGTTCTACATATACCATACATAATATATTCAATACTGTTTATCAAATATGGGAAAACATATGCATATCAACACATAGCAGAATATACTGCATTTTCATAAACATATCTCATCTCATACACTAATAATAACATAAAACAATCCTGGTAGGTTAGCTGGCTGTTGTCATGTATTACCCCCACATGACTGGGTTGTGTGGCCCGAAGGCGGGACCTGACAATGGTTGGCCGACCACTGCCAAGTCAAACAGTAGTCTGTAGGTCCGATGGGTCTACCCAGACTGGTCCGTACACCAGGGGCGATAACAGCACACTTCTTGAAAATAACCACATCGACCATCCAATCTCACACCACTCCGTACAGCGGCGTTAACACAGATATCATGATCACGAGGACCATGGACACATAGCAACGGTACCGTGCAAGTGCTAGCCTAGACCAAGCCAACCAGGTTCTGATATCATATACATATACTAAAACCGTGATACATAAATATCTCATATCATTTATTTTCACATCAATCATATCATTTCACATATATACGTGTATCATGAAAATCATCGGCCCGTACGCCGGTATTACACATTTTAACATAGCACGGCCCGTACGCCGGCAAATCACATAGCACAGCCCATACGCTGGCAAACCACATAGCACGGCCCGTACGCCGGCAAATCACATAGCACAGCCCATACACTGGCAAATCACATAGCACGGTATTACACATTTTAACATAGCACGGCCCGTACGCCGGCAAATCACATAGCACAGCCCATACGCTGGCAAACCACATAGCACGGCCCGTACGCCGGCAAATCACATAGCACAGCCCATACACTGGCAAATCACATAGCACGCCCCATACGCCGGAAAATCTCATCCACATAGCACGGCCCATACGCCGGCAAATCACATATACATATAAAAATATCTCGGCTCGTACGCCGGTTTTCCATCATAGAAATCCATATCGTCCCCATTCAAAAAAAAAACAGTATTTCACAACATTTTTATACTCATGCCACACTAAACAAATTTTCTGCGTATTCAACATATAATCATTTAAACAGTATTTTCTAAATATAAATCATATATATAAATATATTTATTTTTCCTGAAACCAGATGCTATATATATATACATACATTTTCTCAAAACAAAACTAGCTTAGTTTATCCCCTTACCTGATTCCTGAAAAGTCCCTAAGAAAATCTTCCCCGTACCCACAAGGTTCTCAACTCAACACCCTGAAAATGAAAACTCGCAGAATTAAAGTTTAGTATTTTCGTACGTACAATATTTTTTGTAACTACCACTAAGTCAAATTCGACTTAAAAAGTCTTACCTCAACTTAGGGATGATTCCCAACGATCCCAATCAATACCTTGGAACTGAAAATTTTCAGTATTAAAGTTCAGTATTTTTACGCGTATATCACTTTCTTTAACTGTCAAAATTCCAAATATTGAATATAAAGCCTTACCTTGGATTTGGGATGAAATCCAACTTTGTTTCCTTGACGATCTACTCCGGCAGACTTGTAGAGAACTTCGCCAGGAGCGTCGTGGTGGCTTCGGTTTGTCGATCCGGTGTAAAACTAGCCCGGAATCGAAGAGAGAGAGAGTTGTAGGAGAGAGAGAGAGAGAGAGAGAGAGAGAGAGAGAGAGCACTTCCAAAAAAAAAATATCAAAGTAAGCTTCTTGAAGAAGCTTTCCATTTCCTATATATAATAATAAACCTTAAATAAAGTAAAGCTTCTTTAAGAACTTTCATACTTTATATATATATATATACACACACACACACACATATATATATATATATATATATACATGCTTTAATATTTATATATATATATATATATATATTTGTTCCTTATCATACTATTCATTTTACTTGTTAATTTAATTAATTAATTTTATTTTATTATTATTATTATTTTTTTAATTTTATTTTTTTTTCCCGGTTACTACACCAAGGATAAAAATAAATGTAATACAAGTACAACAAAAATGTCTTTCTTTTTGCTCTTCTGACTTCATGGAATATGCTTGATCGCATAGTCTTTAAGTCCTGCAAGCTTCCATCGTCGTTTTCTTATGTGTGTGTTAAATTAATGGACCTGTTCACATGCTAAGTACACCCATAAGAAACATGTGCTTTGTCAGCATCAAAATAGGGATCGGACTCAAAAAGTCAACATATAATATCCTAATTTATTTCACAAAACTCTAGTATATTCCCATATTACTCAAAATTTAAACTCAAATAAGTCTAATAAAATTGAAAATACCCAAATAATCTACTTACCTTGATTTTGAGATGGTGCCCAAGTTGGCCAAACCAACAATTTGTTCTGGAAGACTTGTAGAGAATCTCCCTAGAATCAACGTGGCGGCTTATGATCATTGAAACAGGGAGAAACGGGGCGAGAATTGTAGAGAGAACCGAGTTGAGAGAGAAAAAAAAGAGAGAAATGAATTTCTCTCGCTGAAACCCGATTGTATATATTTATGGACATTTTGACACGTGGCCTTGTCAACGAGTCACATCACCTCATTGACGAGTTCAAGAAGGAATTTCGTCGATGAGCACCTAACCCTTGTCGATGAGTTTCAGGCCCCGAAAACAGCCCCTTGGTACACTCTCGTCGATGAGATACGCGTCCACATCGACGAGCCCAAGAAGACTGTTATTGATGAGGCTCTACTACGTCCTCCTTTAAAATTCTTTTCCCCTATTTTTTCTTTATTATTTAATTCCCATAGTTATCAGGGTTACTACATCTTACGACTACTCATAGTTACAAAAACTAACCTTGCCCCGATAGCTTGCTAAGCTCGATCACCAGAAGAAACTAAAAAATTAATGATACGTTGGGCTGAGACACTTCTCAGTAAGAATGGAATAAATTATAACAGTGTGTGGCAGATGAGTTTTAATAAATATTGAAAAGCAAGGTATAGTCCCAAGAGGGGGGGGGGTGTGAATTAGATTATAAAAATTTCTTTTAATTCCTTTTGAGAATCCTTAAACTTCTTTTATTTCTTTTAACCAATTCTTGACTTATTTGTTTAGTTTGTCAATCACACAAGAATTTAGGTTTTTTATACAATCAACAACACAACTATGTAAACATCCAAGTAATCAAACCAATCATCCATAATTTGAAAGCAAACAACCAAACCAAGATAAAAATATATAGCACTTATGTAATGTAAAAACTTAAGATGGTTGTTTGTTTATATAAGCCCTGTGAATATAAATTTGTACCAAGCCCTATAGTGAATGATAATTTATGCTTGCTAATATGGATTTGGTTCTTCAATATGATTTTCAACAAACCATTCATAAACACACTTATTCCCAATGTTCAGCTTTTAAATAAACTTTCAATTTAATAAGTTAAGGATGATCAACCAATGTAGTCCCTTTCGGTTTCCGCAATCAATGTTGATCAAACCAAAACAAATTATCTTCCGATCTATTTAACAACCAAACACTTAGAATTCAGAATTTAATAAAGCATCCACGCAATTCATAAATTTGCTGAAAATAAAGAGTAGGGAAGAAATAGTGAGACAGAGATTTTTATGAGGTTTGGCTTATACCCAGCCCACGTCCTCACCTTTGGCAAACCACCAAAGGATTTACTAAACCTGTTCCTTTACCAGGAGGAACAAACCTTTACACACTCCTTCAATAGGCTAGAGCTCGCCTCTCCAAACGATGTACCCTCGTTCGGTCACTCCTTCACTTAGGCTAGAGCCCGCCTCTCTAAACAATATCCCCTTGCTTAGCCAACGATCCAAACAATCCTTGGAATCGTCAATCTACAAAATACAAATCAAATATTTGTGTACAAAGAATTTTCTCCTCAAAGAGCTAATTAGTACAACAATTCAGAAACTAATATACTTCAAAGTAAATTCACAATACAAAATTTAGATTAAAGCTCTTAAAGATTTATCGCCGTAGGAATCTTTCAATAGATGAAAAAATTAACAATTGTAGCACAATATCAGTGAGAAAACCAGCAAGACTTTAGAGAACTTTGTGGATATTGTGAGCAACAAAGAACTTTCAGAATTTCAGAATGCTTGAGAGAGAGTTTGATTGCTGAATTGATTTCTTGGTATCTAAATCAATGTAACTTGAGGGTATTTATTGATGTAGAAGGGTTTCTAACTTGTTCCCCAATTTTACTTGGAGTAGGGTCCAAGTTTTAGATTAATTTGGGCTTCAAGTAATTGAAAATTTAAAAATATGCCCGTTGAGTATTTTGATTTTTTCCGTGAGCTAGACGACTGTGTGCTCTCTAGCAATCGTCTGTCCATGTATTTCAAATACAATTTTTACAAACAGAAAGGTGGCAGTCGTCTGTCCTCAGGGTGGCAGTCGTCTGTCATTGAACAACTTAATTTTTAAAACATACAGAAGAGTGACAGTCGGCTAACAAAACCTATGTAGACGTCTCATTTTGTACTGACAGTCGTCTGTCAAGTGCCTAACAGTCGTCTGTCATGCTTCCATCTCTTTGTTTAATATCTTTTAAAATTTCAGTTGTCAGTCCGTAGACAGACAGTCGTCTGTCAACCTGTTATTTCTCATTTTAAGACATTTTTAATTTCTCTCTTCATTGCTTAATTTATCTTGGAATATTAACTTGTTTAGCTTTGAAAAAGTATGTTCCAAGACTTAAAAACTAAGTTCTCTAAGTCTTTTTGCCTAATGAGTTTCAAAATGAAAATTCATACATGAATCAGCTTGAAGTACTTACAAAGCTTGTCCTAAAGACTCATTTGATTCTTCTTTGCTTTGAGTTCCTTTTATTGCTGAGCTTCAAAGATCCCGAATTTGATGTGAGCTTTCAATTCTTTATCTCTCTTGATCTTTCATCACTAATTCATACTTTGAGCTTCATTAATCTTTGAGCTTTCCATATTGATCACTTGAGCTTTTATTCTTGAATCCATGCTTCAAGCTTGATATAATCATCCTTATTTGAAGAACAAGCTTTGATGAAATCTTTAATCTTGCATTCATTATTGAGTCCTAAAAATACATCACTTAAACAAAGCATGTTAAGATCTACTTGTTTGTTAGCATCAAAACAAGATGTTAAACCTTGTAAGGCCAACAAATACAAAATATAATAATTTGTTAATCAACATCAACTTAGAAGACACATGCATACCACGTTCACTTATGCATCAACATTTATAAGCGACCGTTCCGAGGATTGGAGAGATTACACGCCCATACATGTAACGCCTCTTTGCTTTGATTCGTTTATAACTTTCCCATTTTTAATTTGTGTGAAGTTATGACTGATACTTATCAGGGCACTCACTTTACTTAGTAAGCCCTCGGGCGGAGAGTTTTACTTCGCTCTGATTATTTATGCATTTAAATTCACATACCAGTATTCGCACACATTCCACATCAATCATCCTACAAAATCTGTATACACATACACCACAAAACATCCGCATAGGATACCATACACTTCATTCACATCCACACAAGATACAGTACATGTCATTCACATCCACACAAGATACCATACACTTCATTCACATCCACACAGGATATACACTAGTACTTCCCAACCAACATACATTGTTATACTTTCACCATGACCTATCCATAATAAATTAGTAAAACAAACTCCTTAGGTTTGTCAATGTTTTACCCCCTATATAAAGGACAATATAATGAACTCCTAAGGCTTGCCAACGTTATATCGTGATTTATACCCAGGGCAATATAAAGAACTCCCCAAGTCAATCAATGTTATATTATGAAATACACGAATAACCACACAAACAAACCGTCCAAACACATCAATGCATTTACAATAGTATTCACAACCAATTTAATGAAGAGAGTACAACAGTATTCACAACCAATTTAATATGAAGAGCTAATCTCATGCCAGACTAGTTTTTCCCAAATATGAATTATATTCAAAAACCATCATTTTTCAAATGCCTAAACCATTCAGAAAATCATCCATGTATATAGGAACTCATATACTCAAAATTAACCGATTCAAACTTAATAAAAACCTGGTATAACTTATTCCCCTTACTTGCTTACTAAAGATAAGCCTACAGGGATCCTAATCCGCGCCTGCAACGTACGTGCAAAACTCCTGTATTCATAAACCCTAATCTAGTCAGCATAACCCCAAAACATTCTATATTCAATATTCCTTAGCCCATACTCCTTTAATAATTAACAAAACTCAAAAATAGCTTCCTTACCCTGATTTTGGAATGGTGCCTGAAATGCCCAATTCTCGAAATTACTCTGGTTAATCTGCGGAGAATCGCCATCGGGATCCCGAAAACACGTTTATCAGCTGATTCAAGCTGAAATCAGGTGAGAAATTGAGGAGAAAAGGGAGGAGAGCCGCAACCCTAGAGAGCGAAAGCGAGATGAAATCATTTTCCATAAGAAAATGATTCAAAGTCTATTTATAAGTTGTCGTACTCGTCGACGAGAACATAAGATTCGTCGACGAGTCAAAGAAGAATACTCGTTGATGAGAACAGAGGGTTCGTCAACGAATCCTTAAATTTGAGATTTCCTGACTCTCGAGGTCTCCTCGTTCTCAAGCACAGGGCACTCTTCGACGAGTCCCTGTTGTGTTGCCCCTTCAAATTTTCTTTCTTCTTCTTTTCTTTCTTTTGTTTTCTTTTTCCTTTATTATTTTCATTGTTATTACTTTTCCTGGTCTCTACAGAAATCGCCACTTAATTGAGTCGAATATGAATTTAAGTATGTTTACCTTTTAAGTCACTTAATTCGCCACAAATTTTTTGACCTAATCCGTTTTGTCGTTCTAATCTAGCAATACTCTACAAGATGAAAGGATAGTTTTTTTTCTTCTTGTTTTATAGTTTAAGAATCTTAATCATCTTTAAAATTTTTTAGTAATTTAACACAATGAAAATGTTAAAATATATATTTATTTTTAAATTAAATAAAAGTTTTAATTGGGCACGGAGGTTATCAAGTAAAATTAGTGAAATTATCTCGTGTAATATTCTTTAAAATTTTAATATTTGTTGAAAACACTAGTTAGCAATCAATCTTGCGAACATTGCCAGTAAGACTTGTTTAAAATTAAAATTTTCACAAAACATATGCAGCTTAATTAAGCTTTTAATTTAATTAAACCTTACATCGATTACATTCTATCTAAAAATTTCAATTTCATATTTATTAATGTGTTGCACCTGATCGAGTATTATTAAAAATAGTTATAGTAATTAAAGTAAAGTATTTAAAAAGTTTATAAACATTTTTAAGACATAATTAATCATGAAAAGGAAATGTTATGAACATTTTGTAATTGATAATGTTTAATTATAAATGGTTAATATAATAGTCAAAATTTGACATACCTCTCCACCAGTAAGTTCTACTTTAATAACCACCCTATTAAAGATTTTAACTGATTTACATCATTGAAATCTTTGTAGATTTTTTTAATATCATCCCAATTCCCATTAATACCTTTGTCAATTTTCTATAGGGATGAACTTTTACCCAAATATAGAAGTCTAGTGTCCATTGATATATCTCATATCTGTAATAAATACCATAATCTAGCTTTACCACGTGCTGCCGTATCTTTTAAAAAAAATCAGCTAAGACAAATCAATTGGTCAGATTAATGTGCTCAGTTTCTTTTTAAGAAAAATATTAATAAATAGGTTTCCTTTTGTTCTTGAAAGAAGTTGAATCAACATAAGAAATCATTATAGAAATATAAGAATGTTTTGCATAAAAATTAAGAATTAATGGGATAAGAAATTGGTTGCCTAATATCAATGGAGTTGCCAATAATATTTTGTTTACTCAAATATGGCTACATCACTCAATGCTATTAGTTTATTGGTTTCTAAGTTAAGGCATAAGATCAATGAACCCATAATTGTAGTCTGCATTACTAGTAATATACCCGAAAAATATCCTCATTTAAAAGGAGGAACGATTTCGATTCCCCCATTAAACCACATTTCATAACCGACAGATTAAATTACACACATTGATGAGAGGGGCGGTTACGAAATCATATTCAAAACCCCCATATCAATGTCCATAAAGTTAAGTAACTCCCACAAGCGCAATAATGCACTAATAAATATTGTATCACTGAAGGGTCAACCTCCACCCTTATAAAAGGGGAATTGGAGAAGAGGTAAAACATCTCATTCATACACATTCTTTCTATTATTGCAATTAGCTTCTAAATAAGTCCCTTCCTTAGGCATTAGATTGATCCCCTAGAGTACACCTCGAGTCCTCCAAACCATCCTTACCTTGGTGGTTATGATCGAGATATAGAAAATGCAAAACACTTCCATTGATGTAGAGATGTCATATATATAGGACTTGTATATGGTGTAGTTGTTACAAATTCAAAAGTATGTAAATATCAAATCAAGAAGATCATTTACTATCAAATATAAACAAACACTCAAGTTATATAACTGAAGAATCCCATGTCATTGCAGACTATCGGATATCAGTCAATCTTCAACTGCAAGTGTGATACCCAGTGGAAGAAAGGCTTAAAAAGGATTTGATATTACTACCCATATCAACAAGGTGCACATTTCTTTTCGAGAGTCTTCTCATAAGAACTCCACGATTAAGTGTGCTTGACTTAGAGTAATCTTGGGATGGGTGACCTTCTAGGAAGTTTTCTCAAGAAGTGTGTGAGTGAGGACAAAACACACTGAAAAGGACACGTGTTGGTCTATAGGGCCAGTTATTAGTCTGATAAGGTCCGCCCCCTGTTGTCTGGTCCATGTGGAGGAGGAGAGACGCAGTGCTCCCTAGTAGACCCAAGTTAGGGCGTTACAAAATGGTATCAAAGTGATTACCCAGTCGAAAGTGTGATGAAATTCACATCGTCTGAGTTTGGAAATGTGGGTTGTTGCGTTTTGTAAGTGGGAGAGAATTTCATACCCCGTGGAAGAAAGGCTTAAAAAATATTTGATATTACTACCCATATCAACAAGGTGCACCTTTCTTTTTGGGAGCCTTCCCATAAGAACTCCATGGTTAAGCGTGTTTGACTTGGAGTAATCTTGGAAAGGGTGACCTTTTCGGAAGTTTTCTCAGGAAGTGTGTGAGTGAGGACAAAATACACTGAAAAAGACATGTGTTGGTCTGTGGGGCTAGTCATTAGTCCGATAAGGCCCGCCCCTTGTTGTCTAGTCTAGGTGGAGGAGGAGAGACACAATGCTCCCTGGCAGACCTAGGTTGGGGCGTTACAGTAAGGATTCTCGATAGTTCAGCAACCGGCAGAACCATCGACGGTTTGCTGAAACTATTGACAGTTTGTAGTAATCCTTCGATGATTTGGTAAAACCATCAACGATTTTCTCCTAGAAAACATTTTGTCTAAAACCGTCAAAGCAACCATCAAAGGGTATATAGAAATCATTGACGGTTTGCTAGAAAATTACACAATTTCCTTTATATGCTCCCTCAAGATAGGCATGCCATCAATTAAGCCAATCTTGGAGCATAGAGAGGGAAATTTCTGACGGGATAGAGCCTTAGTCAAGAGGCCTGCAAGCTGATTGTGGGTGCTAACATGAGAAACTTGCAGCAAACCTTTAGTGACCAGATCACGAACAAAATGAATATCAATAGCAATATGCTTCATCCGTGAATGCATAATAGGATTAAGATTCAACCGAGTCGCACCAATATTATCATAAAATAAATATGGAGGCTTACTAATCAGAATACCGAGTTCATGAAACAATGAGCGAATCCATAAAAGCTCGGAGGTGGCTGAAGTAAGAGCCCGATATTTCACCTTAGTGGAGGAACGAGCCACAACACGGTGCTTGCGTGTGCTCTAGGAAATAAGACAATCAACTAGAAAAATAAGCTAGGTAGAGGTGGAGGATCTAGTATCCCTATCACTAGCCCAATCAACATAATAGAACCCTTGAAGAGAAAGATTCCTAGTGCGCTTGAGGAGGATGCCATGATGAGGAGTGCCCTTCAAGTATCATATAATGTGTTTGGCAGCGGTCCAATGAACCCGAGATGGTTTATGCATGAACTAAGCCATTTTATTGACCGGGAAGGCAATGTCGGGCTGTAACGACCCCAAATTATTACCATTATATATATATATATATATATTTTTTTTTTGCAACAATATATATATATATATTTTTGCAACAATATAATATTACTATGATACCCATAACAATATTCGCTATAACGTCTCGGACCCAAAGTGGTACCGAGGACACTTGTTTATAAATTATACCAGCTATGCAGCGGAAAACATAAAATACTTAAACCTTATTTACAATACTAGAATTTTAGTATTTCCTAAAAATATACATGTACATCTCCCAATAATCCACAAAAAGAAACTCTCGGGGATTACTCAAAATCCACCGCCTAGATTATCACTTACCCTGATTCTAGGATGGTGTAAACAACTCCTCTACCTGGGAGCTTGTCCTGCTCGCTTATCTGGATCACCTGAAATGTTTGAATTTTTGGGGTGAGACACCTCTCAGTAAGATGGGATAAGTTATTACCAGTGTGTGACAAATGAGTTTTTCATTAATAATATACTATTAATTAAACTGTAACTGAGGTAGCAATTGCATATAAATAAATATCATAATTCATATATCAGAGCCATTAAAAATTCAAACTTTCTATTTAATCTTACTTTAGCTGTGATTCATAGATCATGTTTTTCTGAAAATATGCTTATATTTATATATATAACTGTAAAAACTTCCCTGGATGGATAACTATAATCATGAAGTAACCCCGCACAATCAGGCCGTGTGGCCCATGGGTTGGACTTAACCACTGAGTGCACCTGCACAACAAGTTCATCACTGCCCTAGCTTTCTAGCTTTTAAGTGCACTTCACCATAGCCTTCTCATCAAAGATTACATCCCTACTGATCACCACCTTGTTTGCCACTGGGTCCTATATCTTATACCCCTTCACACCCTCTAGATATCCCATAAAGATGCAATGACGAGACTTTGAGTCAAGCTTAGATCTCGCCTCACTAGATACATGAACATAGGCTAGACACCTGAATACCTTCAATTCGGAGTAGTCTACTGCATTTCTCTTCCAAACCTCTTCTACCACTCTACCCGCTAATGACACCCCTAGTGATCAGTTTATCAGAAAACAAGCCATACACACTGCCTTGGCCCAGAAGTTCTTCGATAGCTCTGCATTTAACCTGAGACATCGAGCCCTTTCAGAAAGAGTCCAATTCATCCATTCTGCCACACTATTTTTTCGAGGTGTCCAGCGAACTACAAAGTGTCTCTTGATGCCCCGCTCAGCTCAAAACTCCATAAATCGAGAATTAGCGTAATCGGTCCCATTATCCGACCTTATATATTTGATTCTCCTCCCTGTCAAGTTTTCCACTGCAGCCTTCCAAATCTTAAACTTGGCAAACATATTTAATTTGTGACGCATAAAGTAAACCCAAACCTTCTGTGAGTAATCATCAATGAAACTCGCATAATACACATGTCCACCCTTTGATGCAACTCTAACCGGGCCCCAAACATCTGAATGCACATAATCAAGAATACCCTTTTGTCTTGTGTATAGCTAATTTGAACCTTTCTTTGTTCTATTTTTCAAGAACACAAATCTTGCAAAATTCCAGTTGACATGATTTTAGGCCCTTCAAAAGTTTCCTTTTGTGTAGTTTCTTCATGGTTTGTTCCCCCATATGCCCAAGGCGCATATGCCACAAGACAATCTCATCTGATTCAGCATTTATAGCTGCAGCTCCACCAACAACTGTAGTTCCCTACAATGTCTAGATATTCCCGTCCAGTTTCTACCCTTTCATTACAGTCAGATTACTTTTCCATACCGTCAGAACTCCACCTTTGGACTTGTAATTAAAGTCATTACAATCCAAAGTTCCAAGTGATATCAAGCTCTTCCTCAACTTCGGTATATGTCTTACATTACACAACGTTGTTACAGCACCATCAAACATTTTAATCTTTACATTCCCTATGCCAACAATCTTGTAAGAAACATCATTACCTATAAGAGCTGATCTAGAATTCACTAACCTGTAAGTGCTGAACCACTCCTTGTTCGAAGTCATGGGATAAGAACATGCCGAGTCAAGTATCCAAGAGTCCGTTAGATTTTCTGACCCCGGTGAAACTGATAGAACATCTCCATCACTGCATGTTAAACTTCCTTCTTGAACAACATTCACAAATTTTGAAGTACCCTCATGTTTCTCAAAATTTCCATTCTTCCAATTCGGACACTCCGGTTTCACATGCCCCTTTATACCGCATTTATAACACCGAATTTCTTTCTTCTTCTTGGATTTATTTCAGGATTTATGACTTGATCCATGTGAAAACAATGGTGTAGTCCCAAGAGGGGGGTGAATTTTTAAAATTTTCTTTCATTTCCTTTAATGAAAACTTAACCTTTTGTTGATAATGCACAACAACTTAATTCTTTTTATTCAATCCACAACCACACAAACATTCAATTAAACAAATTAACCAAGCCAATTAATCATAAAACATTCAATCAAGATATACTTTGTACCTTAATGAAAATTCTCAGCTTTTTCAACTTGTGTTCAGCCCTGTTTATATAAATTTGAATCAAGCCCTGTATATATGAAATTTGTCTCTCAATTTGATATCCAATACAACATCCAATCACTCTTTCCGAATACTTAGACCTTAAATAAACTTTAAGTTAAAGAGTCTTGGGGTGTTAAATCAATCAACGTACTACTTTACAGTTTTCGAAAAAGATTGATCAACTAATGTACTCTTTTTCGGTTTTCGCAATCCCAAAAACAAATTAATCTTAAGTTTATTTAATATCTAATCCGCGTAGTGTATATGATTTAGATATTTAAAAACATCCACATAGTTTTATATGTGCTGAAAATAAAGTGAGTAAGGGAAAGAGAAAGAGAGACCGGGATTTTTATGAGGTTCGGCTTATACCCAGCCTACGTCCTCGCCTTTGGCAAACCTCCAAAAGACTCATTAAAATCAGTTCCTTTTCTGGGCGAAATAACACCGTTTACACAACACTCCTTTGATTAGGCTAGAGCCCGCCTCTCCAAACGATATACCCTCGTTTGGTAACTCCTTCAACTAGGTTAGAGTCCGCTTCTCTAAGCGATATCCCCATGCTTAGCCAATGATCCAAGTAACCTTGAACGGTCAATATCTACAAGATACAAATCAAATAGATGTACAAAGAATGCTTTCAATTAGAGATGATTAGTACAACAATTCAGCACTATAATATACTTCAAAGTAAATAACAATATGGAATTTAACTTGAAGCTCAAGGGAGTACATCACTGATTAATTCTTTCAATGATTGAAAGATTTAGAATTTGTAGCACAATATTGGTGATTTAATGTCAGCAATACTCAGTTGAATTCGTGCACAAGATATGAGCAAGAAAGCCTTTCAAGGATGAGAACAGTTGAGAGAGTTTGATAGCTGAATTTGATTCTTGGTAATTAATTCAATGATCTTGAGGCTTATTTATAGACTTGAAAAAGTATGTAACTTGATTCCTAAGTGACTTGGAGTATTCCCCAAGTTTTCACAAAGTTTGAGCCCCAAGCAATCTCATTTAAAAAATTTGTTCGTTATAAAAATTTAAAATCTGTCGCGTGATAGTTGACTGTCACTTTTTGGTTAGTTTCCTATCTAGTTAATTTTAAAGGGACAATAGGGTGTCAATTTCTTGTCGGAAAACAGACAGGCGTCTCAGATTTCACTAACAATCGCCTATACGAACATGGACAGGTGGCTGTCAAGTTGTTAGCTTCAAGCACCCTTTAGTTTTCTTGTCCTAAATTCTTCTACATGACTCCAAATTTGACGTTCTTGGTTTCAAACGAAAGCTAAGATAAAATATCACAACTTTCATGTTGAACACATTTTAAAATAAGGATTATTTGATTGAGAAAAATGTACATCACTGCAGATGTAGAAAAAAATGACAGCAATTGGGAAATCCTCTTTTTGGGGCTTTTCATTCCAAAAATGATTCTAACATTTTTGATAATTTTTGACCTTATAAAAATATTTTTCAAGTATGTTAAAAGGTATCTAGGTCCAAGAAATTAACTTAAGAGTTTCATGAATCTATATTGAAAATATTTGAAGTATTTACTTGAAATTTCTTATAGACTTTTTCAAAATTTCAATTCTTGAATTCCTTGAAATCTTTATACTTGCTTCATCTTTCTTTGAGCTTTCATCAAGTTTTTTTTTTTAATCCTCATGCTCTCATGATCTTCAAGCTTTATCTTTGAATCCATTTTTGAATACATGCTTTAAGCTTCATATTGATCATCCTTCTTTGAAATATAAGTCTTAATGAATCTTTCTGAACATTTGACCTTGCATTCATCATTGAATCCTGAAATGACATCATTTAACCAAATATGTTAAGTTCCAATTGTTTGTTAGCATCAAAACAAAACATTAAGCCTTGTAAGGCCAACAATCTCCCCATTTTTTATGATAACAAACAAGAAACAAAAATTGGAGTGAGCCTTAAAAAGACTCCCCCTTTCAATAAGTATCATCTTAACAATATTCGCTAGATCAATATTAATTTCAAAAACTCTTTTACAATCATGATCATCACTTCATTCAAGTTCAAGTTTATCAATCAATATCAAATACTTCTCCTCCTTTTGATAAATATTAAGTTCATGCTCAATTTTTGTAATACCATGCTCAATTTTTGCTTAAAAGTTCTCGCCCTTTTGACATCAATCAAAAAGAGAAAAAAATGATTAAGTTCAAATAAAATCACATTTCTAGCATATCATCAAACATGCACATCAAACATATGTACACACTTAGTTTTATTATTTTTCAATATAGCATGTGTAGTGTGTTTTAATAGTCATGTATATGAGTTGTAACATCTTTACTAACAACTTTTTTTCTCGTTGACATTATTCAAGATACCAATTGTTGATTTTATGATACCAATTTAAAATTTAATTCATGATATCAATTTAAAATTTTATTAATTCATGATACCAATTGATTAATAGGGAAACAATCATAATATAAGTAATAAGTTATAACACTCTCCTTGAATTCAATACATTTAGTTTTGTTACCAATTATGCTTTTATCATCCCATGTTTCAAAACATTGATTCACATCATGTATCAAATATCAATATCATGCCAATATCATCAATGTCATATCATACTCACATATATAATCATACTTGTCATGCAAAAAAAAAAAAACAAATTGAACTTTTAGATTGTGATACCAAGTGAGCTTTTAAATGTTGATATCAATTAAAATATTTACGGATACCAAAGTATTTTATAAATACTTAAGTCATTATCACATCATGCATAGCTCATTTATACCAATATAACTATTATATCTTTCATAACTCATAGATATCAATATAAAGAGCCGTAAGTTTATTCATGTGATTCATCAATAGCATGCATGGTTAAGAATTAATCTCATATCAAAATTCATGCTTATGCTTAATAATCTTATGCTCAAATTTTCAACATAGTGAGTCATAAATTATCAATATAAGTCAAGTCAAGTCAAGTCATACTCATGTAGCATATAGCATATCAACACATCACATAAGCAGGGAGCATATCATTAAAATTTTGCTCAATTTGTTTCTTATTCTCAAAAATATTTTCTTAAAAAAAATTTATGCAGTAAGCTCATATTTTCTTTTGATTTTAAAACTTTCTTATTTAAGCTTGCATGACTCATCCTTTGATTTTGGCCAACAATGTTATTTGTGTTTTTATGTGTTTCAATAAACACTTTGAGGTTTTCAAGGATTTCTATCTAGGTACCCATACTTTTTTAGGTCCGATAGGTTTCACAAAGGATGTTTCGTTTGCTCTCCATATTTGTTTTACTTTGAATAAATCATTTTGTAATTCATCATAAGATGACATGCACTCATCATTGGATTCATTTGATGAATCACTACGAGAATTATTTAAGGATTTGGATGAGGAGCCTTCCTCATCGTCCTATGCCATAAAACAAGTATAAGCAACCTCTTGGTCACTTGATTCATACTCTGAACTACTTGTACTCATGTTGTCCCAAGTAGTGGCTTTCATGACCTTTTTTTTTTTCTTCTTAGACTCTTTCTTTAGTCGTGGACATTCCGGTTTTATATGTCCAACTTTGTTGCAATTATAACATATGGGGGGGGGTTTATTTCTTGATTTCTTTGTATTAGTTCATTCTTCATCTGATTCAGAGTTTTGATTTCTTCTTTTGAATTTGTTTCTCCTTCGTAGTATCCTTGCTAGCTTTTTAGATATAAAGGCTACTTCATCTTCATCCATCTCTTCTTCACTACTAGAGTTCTCTTTTGAGGCTTTGAAGGCTAAAGATTCTTGGTGTAACTACTTGATTTAATAAATTCTTTTTTTTTCCTTACAAATAAATTGTGAAATTTCATTGCTCAGATATCTATTATTATAAGTCAACCGACATCTCGGTCCAGATAGGACCCATGAAACTATGCTACAACAAACAATCATATATATCTACAATACCAGAGTGTCAGAATATTCCTTAAGTTATACATACACGACTATTCCCCAAAATACCCCCAACAGAACTAGGGCCAAATGACAATAATCCCCCCAAAATACTCACCCTCAAATAGAGCAGTACTGTAGCTCACTCTATCTACGAGCCTGATCTGCTCGCCTACCTGGATCACCTGAAAAATATTAAATCATTGGGATGAGACAATGCACAGTAAGACAAAATATGCTATTGCTTGTGTGTAGCATATGAGTTACATATTTTTAATAATCTGATTTAGAGATATCATGGATAATCGAATTTGAGAAAAACATGTATAAATATAGTACAGTCTAAGCTCACACCTACGCTACTTAACATAACTGTCTTTATAAATTTTCTATTCATAATACTTTTAATATTCATAGTTACATCTACTATTTCTGTAAATTTGAGTATATATAATAATTGAGAAAACTTCCCTGGATGGTTATTGTATGTCATGATTTAACCCCTTATGACAGGGTTGTGCAGCCCATGAGCGGGACCTATCCTGGCTGACCAATCGGGGTAAGTCAACTAAACTCCGAAAATCAGATCGGCCTCCTCAACCCTTATCTGAAGGGGAGCTTGTCCACAACGTAGGCACGATCGACTACTGTATACCACATACTATCTGAGTAATGTGGTTGCACTCTGAACTGTATATAGCCACGGTACCGTGCTCTGAAACTAATTTGCAATGGTCCATTAGGGTCCGATACTATATAATATATTTCTATATAAAGTCTATCTATTTTACCAGGATTCTATATTAATTGTATTAACCATGACGCTGTAGTAAACTGTATTTCTGGGTGTCATGGTTTCTGTAAAACTGTATAATCATGGTATTATGACAAAGAAACAGTAAAACATTCTTCTGTCCGCTGATACTGTAAATCATACTCCTGAAAATACTATAAAGCATCTTTCTATATATAAATGTAAATCATGATTCTGTAATTATGATAAAACCATAACCCGTGATTAAAACTGTATATCATGATACTGTAGAAACTACACAAACGTAATTCTGTAAAAACTATGTAAAACTTTGTACTATATTAATATTCTCATGCCACACAACTAAAACTCATTAAACATAATTTGTATAACCCTATAAATTCCTGCTCTGAAAACTCATGAACATATTCTATATTTTACTAGTAATAATCTCTACTTTAACTAGCATAGCATATTTCCCTTACTAGATTACTGAGAAGCCCCTACTACGACTGGTTTTATATCCGCAGGGTTCCCGGTTAAACACTCTGAAAACAACATTTCCCAGAACAGAAATTCAGTATTTCTACGTGTACTATGTTTTCCACAACTATAAGGAAGACCAAATGATGAATAAAAGACTTACCCTGAATTTGGGATGGAATTCAAACTAACCCCGCCAACGATCCACTCCAGCAGATTTGAAGAGAACTCTCCTAGGAGTGTCGTGGTGGCCTTAGATCGTCGAACCGACAAAAATCCAGCCCAGAAACTTAGATAGAAGGAGTGGGAACTGAATATGAGAGAGAGAGAAGGGTTTTTTTTGCGCGAAAATCAGCTGAAAATTTGCTTTTAAGGCTATTTATATATTGGCCTTCATCGACGAGCCACGTCACCTTGTCGACGAGGTTATGAAGGAAGGTCATCAACGAGGACCTGCTGTGCCCCCTTTTTAATTTCCTTTTTCTCCCTCTTTATTATTTAAATACCATAATTCTTTGGGTCACTACATTCTCCCCTCCTTATAAAAATTTCGTCCTCGAAATTTACTATTCATATGATTCATCATCCCTTAATAAAAGTGGTCTACTTATTTTATTACTTACCTTTACTTATGGCGGAGGAATACCGTGGTTACATTTCAAGTTCTGGGAGATTACATATACAAAATAAAATTCTTCCAAAACTAAAAGACTACTTACTAACTAAACTGTTACATGTACCTACAATAGAAATATTATCTAACTATTTACATTTTACCTGGTTATAACTAAACCTCTTGGATCAATTGCAGATATTTTCGCCTTATTTGTTCCTTGAGCTCCCAAGATGCTTCTTCCATTGCGTGATTCCTCCATAGAACTTTCACTAGAGTAATCTTCTTATTACGTCATTCTTGCTCTTTCCTGTCTAGAATATGTACTGGTACCTCCTCATAAACTAATGAATCACTGAGTTCTAACTCACCATAACTGATCACATAAGAAGGGTCTGGGACATATTTCCTCAACATGGAAACGTGGAATGCGTCATCAATCTTGGACAACATAGGTGACAAAGCTTGCCTGTAGGCAACCGACCTTACTTTCTCTAGAATTTCGAAATGGCCAATGAACCTAGGGCTAAGTTTACCTTTCTTCCCAAATCACATAACCCCTTTTAACGGAGCTATTTTAAAAAAATACATGATTACAGACATCAAACTCCAATTTCCTGCAGCGGGTATCAGCGTAACTCTTCTGTCGGCTCTGAGCTCCATTGATTCTATCTCTGATAAGCTGAACCTTATCATACGCTTGTTGCACTATTTCTGACCCCAAAACTCGCCTCTCACCTAGCTCACTTCAATATAAAGGAGAACGGAACCTCTTGCCATAAAGTGCTTCATAAGGTGTCATGCTTATACTGGCATGATAACCATTATTGTAGGCAAAGTCCATTAGTGGCAAATACTGGGTCCAGCTACCCCCAAAATCTAATACACACGCTCATAACATGTCCTCAAGTATCTAAATTGTTCTCTTTATCTGATCATCTGTCTAAGGATTGAAGCAGTGCTAAATGCTAATTGAGACCTCAACGCCTCCTCCAAGCTCTTCCAGAATCGTGATGTGAAGCGTGGATCACGGTATGAAACTATAGATATCGATACTACATGAGGTCGAATAATCTCCTGAATGTAAATCTTTGCTAATCTGTGCATAGGGTAGCTAACTTTAATGGGTAGAAAATGAGCTGTTTTCATCAGCCTATCCAAAACTACTCAAATGGCATTTTGTCCATGCGGCATTGGTGATAGCCTAGTAACAAAATCCATGGATATGTGGTCCCACTTCCACTTAGGGATGTAGAGTGGCTGTAGCTGTCTTTCCGGCCTCTGGTGCTCAGCCTTAACCTGCTGGCACGTCAAGCACTGCTGCACAAATTCTGCAATCTCTCTCTTCATACCACTTCACCATAAATATTTCTACAGATCCCTATACATTTTCGTACTGTCAGGATGAACTGTGTATAGAGATCTGTGGGCCTCTTCTAGAATCATTCTCTTAATATCATCATTCGCAGGCACGCACAATATAGTACAAAATCTCAGAGCCCCATCGTCTGAAATGCTAAATTCTTCTCCCTGACCATCCTGTACCCTAGCTATTACCTTTGCTAATTCTAGGTCCTTCCCCTGAGCGGCTTTAATCTTTTCATATAGTGTAGGCTGAACAACCAGGCTGACAATAAATACATGAGGATCATCCTCCACTAACTCCACGTCGAGCCTCTCCAAGTCTATCTGAATTGGGTGGCGAATTACTGCAGCTAACTGCGCTGTACCCTCTAGTTTACGACTCAGTGCATCAGCCACCACATTTGCTTTACCTAGGTGGTAGCTGATGGTGCAATTGTAGTCCTTGATAAGTTCTAACCATCTCCTTCGCCGTATATTCAACTCTTTTAGCGTAAAGAAATATTTTAAACTCTTATGATCAGAAAATATTTCACATCTCTCACCATACAAGTAATGCCTTCAAATCTTTAATACGTGTACCACTGTAGCCAATTCTAGATCGTGGGTAGGGTAATTCTTTTCATACTCTTTCAACTGCCTGGAGGCATATGCTACCACCTTACCATGCTGCATCAATACACAACCGAGCCCTTTCAAAGACGCATCACTATAGATTACATAACCATCACCTCCTATTGGAATCGT
Organism: Malania oleifera; assembly: GCF_029873635.1. NCBI lineage: Eukaryota > Viridiplantae > Streptophyta > Magnoliopsida > Santalales > Ximeniaceae > Malania > Malania oleifera. Next base: position 145,773,374 of record NC_080417.1, read on the forward strand.
CAATACTGGTGTAGTGACGAGCCGCTACTTTAATTCCTAAAAATTCTGCTCACATTTTGCATCCCATGCAAATCTAGCATTTTTGCGTAAGAGGCCCTGATAAATTTGAAAACCCCTTAACAAATTGATGGTAATAACCTGCCAGTGCCAAGAAACTTTTGACTTCCTGTACGTTCTTTGGCTTGACCCAATTCACCACCGCATCAATTTTACTGGGATCCACGGAAATACCATCCCCTGAGATCACGTGACCCATAAATGACACTTTCTCTAGCCAAAATTCACATTTACTAAACTTTGCATACAACTTCTTCTCCCTAAGTGTCTGCAGTACTTGCCTCAAGTGCACCTCATGATCCTCAAAATCCCTCGAGTAAACCACTATATCATCAATAAAAACCACTACAAACTGGTCTAAATACTAGTGAAAAACTCTGTTCATCAAGTCCATGAATACAACTAGGGCATTTTTCAGACCAAATGGCATAATGAGAAATTCATAGTGCCCATACCTGGTCCTGAAGGCTGTCTTTGAAACATCCACTGCTTTTACCCTCACTTGATGATAACCTGATCTGAGGTCGATCTTAGAATACACTTGTGTATCCTAGAGCTGATCAAACAAATCATCTATATAGGGTAGAGGATATCTATTCTTAATAGTGACCTTGTTTATTTCCCTATAATAAATACACATCCTCATAGACCCATCTTTCTTCTTTACGAACAACATAGGAGCTCCCCATAACGATACATTGGGTCGTATAAACCTTTTATTTAGCAAGTCTTGCACCTAATCCTTTAATTCTCCCAATTCATCTGGAGCCATACAGTAAGGAACCTTAGAGATCGGTGTTGTCCCTAGAGGTAAATCTATAGCAAAATCAACCTCACGTTCTGGAGGCAACCTAAGTAGCTCTTTTGGAAAAATATTTGGAAATTCCCTTACCACTAATGTACTGTCAAGCTTTGATTCATTTTCTAATACCTCTTTTACATAAGTCATAAACCCCTGACTTCCATCTAGGAGCAGTCTGCTCGCCTGCATAATTGACACTAACTACGATGAAGCATGTACACGTGAATCAATAAATCTAAATTCTTGCTCGCCAGGGGGCCTAAAAATTACTTCTTTTTTATGACAATCAATACTGGCGTGATTATCTGCTAACCAATCCATACCCAATATTATATCAAACCCACACATATCTAATACAATTAGGTCAGCTGGTAACACTCTCCCCTGAATTTCTATTGGATAACCCTCGAGCACTCTTTGACAATGCACCGCCGACCCTGACAGTGTAGCTACTGACAATTCCACATCTAAATACTGGGTCTCATTTCCAGACAGTTTGACATAGGTCGTAGAGACAAAGGAATGAGTAGCACCTGAATCAAATAAAACAATAACTTGATATGATAGAACAGTAAAAGTACTTGTCACTACATCTGAGATAGTCTCAGCATCACCCGGCGTCAAAGCATAAACCCTCGTTGGGGCTACATTCCTCTGTTGGCAACCACGTGGCACCTGATAACCTCCCCGATAGAGTCTAGGAGTTGGGACCTAGATCAGCTATCTTGGGCATGCTCGTGCCATGTGGTCGGGTCTCCCACAACGATAGCAAACATTTCTCTCTACCCGGCACTCCCCCAAATGTTGTCTCCCGCACGTTTGACATACTGGGTAGGTCTGCATACCCTGATTCTCATGAGGTCCTACCATCTGCCTCTGATCTCCCCTATCACGACTCCCTCTCCATGGGCCTCAACCGGACCCTGCCTAAAAACTCTGAGGTGTAGGCCTCTTTCTTTGACTCTGAGTTGCAATACCTCTTTGTGTGCCACTCTCAATAATCACAGCCCTATCTACGATCTCTGCAAATGTCTGAGCCCGAAAACCAATCACCTGCTCAAACAAATTCTGCCTTAACCCTTCTTCAAACTTCCTTGCATTTTTCTCTTCGTCTGGTGCCAAATGCTAGGCAAATCATGACAAATCAATAAATTGAGCTGCGTACTGAGATACTGTCATCTACCCCTGGATAGGTGCATAAACTCTACTACCTTTGCACTCCTAACGATAGTAGGGAAGTATCGCTCGAAGAACAGCTCCTTAAATCGATCCCACGCCACCGGCATTGGATCCAGCCTCTGTTCTTCAATCAGTCGTGCTGATCTTCACCAGCGTTTTGCCTCTCCTATCAGTTTAAACGCCACAAATACCACCTTCTGTTCATCCGTACATGGAAGCACTGCCAGTGTCTCCTCAATATCCTAGACCCAATTTTCTGCCATAATCGAATCAGCTCCTCCAGCAAAAGATGGGGGCTTCATCCATATAAACTGCTCGATCATGTAGCTACGCTCCCCAGAGCTCCCTGGCATTTCAGTCATTACCTTCTGGGTAACACTACGCAATACTGCATCAGTATCTGCACCACCCATGCTAGATGGTCCTAGTCCATCTCCCCCAGCGTTCGTACCATTGCTTCCTGAGTCCATCCTGAAAAACAAAGAACACACTTTAAAGATCTATCTCCCTGGCAAAACCCATTCCATTTCATTCAACTGAAATACTATATCCATAGTTAACTACCCTCCTTGACATTAATTCAAAATCCAATTCTGCAATCTAGACACATGACCTAAAAATAGTTTACTATGACTTTCCTGAAATCGTCACCCCAGGAAAGACACAGAAACCACCATGGAAATCCTGTACCCAGACCATAGAACAAAACCTCAATCCTTTTCTATACTCTGGTATTGCTTCCGCTGCACTCTAGAGTCTACAGAACCTAGCAAACCTAGGCTCTGATACCAAACTGTAACGACCTGATTTAATAAATTCTTTTTCTCCTTATATATAAACTGTGAAATTTCATTACTCTGATATCTATTATTATAAGTCAACCGACATCTCGGTCCAGATAGGACCCATGAAACTATGCTACAACAAACAACCATATATATCTACAATACTGGAGTGTCAGAATATTCCTCAAGCTATACATACACGACTATTCCCCAAAATACCCCCAACAGAACTAGGGCCAAATGACAATAATCCCCCCAAAATATTCACCCTCAGATAGAGCAATACTGTAGCTCCCTCTATCTGCAAGCCTGATCTGCTCGCCTACCTGGATCACCTGAAAAATATTAAATCACTGGAATGACACAACGCGCAGTAAGATGAAATATGCTATCGCTAGTGTGTGGCAAATGAGTTACATATTTTTAATAATCTGATTTAGAGATATCATGGATAATCGAATCTGAGAAAAACATGTATAAATATAGTACATTCTAAGCTCACACCAACGTTACTTAACATAACTATCTTTATAATTTTTCTATTCATAATACTTTTAATATTCATAGTTACATCTACTATTTCTGTAAATTTGAGTATATATAATAACTGAGAAAACTTCCCTGGATGGTTACTGTATGTCATGATTTAACCCCTTATGATAGGGTTGTACAGCTCGTGGGCGGACCTATCCTGGCTGATCGATCGAGGTAAGTCAACTGAACTCCGACAGTCAGATTGGCCTCCTTAACCTTTATCTAAAGGAGAGCCTGTCCACAACGTAGGCACGATCGACTACTGTATACCACATACTATCTGAGTAATGTGGTTGCACTCTGAACTGAATATAGCTACGGTACCGTGCTCTGAAACTGATTTGCAATGGTCCATTAGGGTCTGATACTATATTATATATTTCTATATAAAGTCTATCTATTTTACCAGGATTTTGTATTAATTGTATTAACCATGACGCTGTAGTAAACTGTATTTCTATGTGTCATGGTTTCTGTAAAACTGTATAATCATGGTATTATGACAAAGAAACTGTAAAAAATTCTTCTGTCCGCTGATACTGTAAATCATACTCCTAAAAATACTATAAAGCATCTTTCTATATATAACTGTAAATCATGATTCTGTAATTACAACAAAACCATAACCCGTAATTAAATCTGTATATCATGATACTGTAGAAACTACATAAACTTAATTTTGTAAAAACTATGTAGAACTCTGTACTATATCAATATTCTCATGCCACACAACTAAAACTCATTAAACATAATTTGTAAAACCCTATAAATTCCTGCTCTGAAAACTCATGAACATATACTATATTTTACTAGTAATAATCTCTACTTTAACTAGCATAGCATATTTTCCTTACCTGATTACTGAGAAGCCCCTATTACGACTGGTCTTCTACCCGCAGGGTTCTCGGTTAAACACTTTGAAAACAACATTTCCTAGAATATAAATTTAGTATTTCTACGCATACTATGTTTTCTACAACTGTAAGGAAGGTCAAATACTGAATAAAAGTCTTACCCTAAATTTGGGGTAGAATTCCAACTAGCCCCACCAACGATCCACTCTAGCAGATTTAAAGAGAACTCTCCTAGGAGTGTTGTGGTGGCCTCAGATCGTCGAATCAGCAAAAATCCAGCCCAGAAACTTAGAAAGAAGGAGTGGGAACCAAAGAGGAGAGAGAGAGAGAGAGAGAGAGAGAAGGGTTTTTGTGTGAAAATCAGCTGAAAAATCGCGTTTAGGGCTATTTATACACTGGTCTTCGTCGACGAGCCACGTCACCTCGTCGATGAGGTCACGAAGGAAGTTCGTCGACGAATTCTATTCCTCGTTGACGAAATTCAGAGCTGAAAAAAAAATCCTCTTGATAACTTCTTGTCGACGAAGCGCACCCTTGTCGACGATCAAAATATGTCTCTTCATTGACGAACGCTTTGTGCTCGTCGTTGACGAACTGCTGTGCCCCCTTTTTAATTTTCCTTTTCTCCCTCTTCATTAATTAAATACCATAATTCTTCGGGTCACTACACTTGGGCTTTTGTTTTTCCACTCCTTTCATTCATTGACATTTCATATGTGAGTAGAAAACCTATTAGTTCATCTAAAGAGGTGGTTAGGGTTCCTACCTTCCGTTATTGCGGTGACTTTTGGTTCCCATATAGGAGGAAGCCCTCTAAGAATTTTTCTTATTATTTCATAGGTAGTGTAGGTTTTTCCTAAGGCATTTAGGGAATTTATTATGTAAGTGAACCTAGTGAACATATTAGTTATAGATTCATCTGGGTTCATCTTAAAAGTTTCATATTCGCTTGTAAGCATGTCAATCCTATTATCCCTAACATCTATAGTGCCTTCGTAAATGACTTCTAGCTTGTCCCATATTTCCTTAGCCATTTTGTAAGCCATTACTCTATTAAATTCATTAGCATCTAAAGCACAATATAAAGCATTCATAGCACTAGAATTAACTTACAACATCTTATGATCTAAGTTTGTTATATCATTTTTCTCCTTAGGAAATTGTTTTCCATCTACTAGTTTAAGGGGAATTAGGTCACCATCTATGAAAACCTCCCAAGCTTTCCAATTCATAGTTTGAAGATAAATTCTCATACATTGTTTCCAAAAAGTATAGTTCAAACCACAAAGGATGGGTGGCTGGGTTGAGGATTGACCCTCTTCGAAGGGAGCTACTCCTATGTGTGTCATATGATCTTTTTATAACTTCTTGTTGAGATTTACTATAACTTGGTTCTGATACCAATTGAAAACAATGGTGTAGTCCCAAGAGGGGAGGGGGTGAATTTTTAAAATTTTATTTTAATTCCTTTAATGAAAACTTAACTTTTGTTGATAATGCACAACAACTTAATTCTTTTTATTTAATCCACAACCACACAAACATTCAATTAAACAAATTAATCAAACCAATTAATCATAAAACATTCAATCAAGATATACTTTGCAACTTAATGAAAATTCTCAGCTTTTTCAACTTGTGTTCAGCCCCGTTTATATAAATTTGAATCAAGCCTTATATATATGAAATTTGTCTCTCAATTTGATATCCAATACAACATCCAATCACTCTTTCTGAATACTTAGACCTTAAATAAACTTTAAGTTAAAGAGTCTTGGGGTGTTGAATCAATCAATGTATTACTTTACAGTTTACACAAAAGATTGATCAACTAACATACTCTATTTAGGTTTCCGCAATCCCAAAAACAAATTAATCTTAAGTTTATTTAATATCTAATCCACATAGTGTATATGATTTAGATATTTAAAACATCCACACAATTTTATATGTGCTAAAAATAAAGTGAGTAAGGGAAAGAGAAAGAGAGACTGGGATATTTACGAGGTTCAGCTTATACCTAACCTACTTCCTTACCTTTGTAAAATTTCCAAAGGATTCACTAAAATCAATTCCTTTGCCGAGTGGAACACCGTTTACACAACACTTCTTTGATTAGGCTAGAGCCTGCCTCTCCAAACGATATACCCTCGTTCGGTCACTCCTTCAATTAGGCTAGAGCCCACCTCTCTAAGCGATATCCTCATGCTTAGCCAACGATCCAAATAATGTTGAAACATCAATATATACAAGATACAAATCAAGTAGATGTACAAAGAATGCTCTCAAATAGAGCTTATTAGTACAATAATTCAGCACTATAATATACTTCAAAGTAAATAACAATATGGAATTTAACTTGAAGCTCAAGGGAGTATATCACCGATTAATTCTTTCAATGATTGAAAGATTTAGAATTTGTAGCACAATATTGGTGATTGAATGTCAGCAATACTCAGTTGAATTTGTGCACAAGATATGAGCAAGAGAGCCTTTCAATGATGAGAGTAGTTGAGAGAGTTTGATAGCTAAATTTGATTCTTGGTAATTAATTCAATGATCTTGAGGCTTATTTATAGACTTGAAAAAGTATGTAACTTGATCCCCAAGTGACTTGGAGTATTCCCCAAGTTTTCACAAAGTTTGAGCCCCAAGCAATCTCATTTAAAAAATTTGTCCGTTATAAAAATTTAAAGTCTGCCATGTGATAGTTGACTCTCACTTTTTGGTTAGTCACCTATCTAGTTATTTTAAAGGGGCAGTAGGGTGTTAGTCGCCTGTTGGAACACGGACAGGTGCCTCAGATTTCATTGAAAGTTGCCTATAAGAACATGGACAGGCGGCTGTCAAGCTATCAACTTCGAGCACCTTTCAGTGTTTTTTCCTAACTTCTTCTACATAACTCCAAATTTGCCATTCTTGGTGTCAAACGAAAGCTAAGAGAAAATCTCACAACTTTCATGTTAAACACATTTTAAAATAAAGATTATGTGATAGAGAAAAATGTACATCAATGCAGATGTAGACAAAAATGACAGCAATTGGGAAATCCTCTTTTTGGTGCTTTTCATTCCAAAAATGATTCTAACCATTTTGAAATAATTTTTTGACCTTATAAAAATATTTTTCAAGTATGTTAAAAGGTATCTAGGTCCAAGAAATTAACCTAAGAGTTTCATGCATTTATATTGAAATTATTTGAAGTACTTACATGAAATTTCCTATAGACTCTTTTAAATTTTCAATTTTTGAATTCCTTGACGTCTTTATACTTGTTTCATCTTTCTTTGAGCTTTCATCAAGTTTTCTTTAATCCTCATGCTCTCATGATCTTCAAGCTTTATCTTTGAATCCATATTTGAATCCATGTTTTAAGCTTCATATTGATCATCCTTCTTTGAAATATAAGCTTTCATGAATCCTTTTGAACACTTGACCTTACATTCATCATTGAATCTTGAAATGACATCACTTAACCAAATATGTTAAGTTCCACTTGTTTGTTAGCATCAAAATAGAATGTTAAACCTTGTAAGGCTAACACCATGTTTGGATTTTCCTTTGCCTCGCTCGTTATTACCCTTTACCACAAGTCCTTCTCCTTCATCATATATTTTCAATATTTGATGAACATTTAGTAAAACACTTGTTACCTCTTCAAGATCAAGTGTTTCTTTTCCCCACGTAAGAGTGGTCACAAGATTTTCATAGGTATGAGTCGAGGGCAAAGAGTTTAACAACATTAAAGCTTTTTCATCCTCATCAAACTTATCATCAACTCTCATCAAATCACTAATAATTTGATTGAAAGCATTAATATGTTGATCATAGTGTGATCCTTCAACCATCTTAAGCCAATACAAATGTTGCTTAAGAAAAAGTTTATTTTTAAGAGATTTGGACATGTACCGACTCTCTAACTTTCGCCATATAGCTGCTGGAGAATCCTCCTCCATTACCCAATAGAGTACTTCGTCGGCCAAACACAAGCGTATTGTAGAAGCGACCTTTGCTTGCAAATCTCCCTATGTTACCTCATCCATTCCATCCGGTTGAACACCAAGTAATTCCTTTCCCATTCCTTGTTGTACAAGAATGTCCTTCACTCTCCTATACCATAAACCAAAGTTCTCGGTTCCATCAAATTTGATGATGTCAAATTTTGCAGAAGACGATCTCGATGCCATAACAACAATCACTTTGATACCAATTTGTTATGATATGGACGAGATAAATATGAAGCACAGGGAATAAATACAATAAGTAAATGAAACACAACCATAAAATGATAAATAGCAAGAACAACAACAAGATTTACGTGGTTCGGTAAAGCCTACATCCATAGAAGCAATGACACACAAATTTCATTATGAAAATCTCAAAGTACACAATACACTTCTCAAAATGATCACACATACTCAATACATGCTCAAAATGACATATATAATAATGTTTTAGAGGTTTCCCTCCAATTACCTAACCACCCCAATGTTCAAATTCAAAATTCAAAAAATTGCTTGCAGCCCAGATGTAGTAACCCAAACCCGAAAAATAAAATAAAAATGAATAAAAGAAAAGTAAAATAAATAAAGGAAATAAAAAATAATAAAAATAAGAAGATGGTTTGGTTTAGCACCAAACCATCGACGGTTTGAGGACCTCTCAGAAAAACTGTCAACGATTTTCTCTTTAGTGGGCATTTTAAGAACCAAACCGTCGACGGTTTTGTCAAGTGCAAGAAAAACGTCGATGGTTTTTTTGAGGGGATAGAACACCTATAAATAAATCCTAGTTCATTTTTTAGAAAAATTATTTTCTCCTTCGCTCTCTCCGCCAGGGTTTCGGGTCTTTGGGTGTTTTAAGGCATTGCAAGTGTTTCTAAGCCTATGAGGCGGTTTGTGATCGCTCCCGGACGTAAGGTTCGTGTTGTAGCTCGTTGGTTTTCGTTTGTTGGCGGGTTTGGAGCCTAGGGTTTTGAGTTTTCCGTATAATTCAGCGGTTTCTTTAGGAATCAGGTAAGGGAAATCAATTATAGCAGGTTTTACTAAGTTTGAATCGGTTAATTTGATTATACAAATTTATATGCTTAGGTATGATTTTCTGAACAGTTAGGCATTTGGAAAATAATGATTTTTGATTATATATCATGTATGGAAAAAAATTATGTAGAATGAATATAACTTTCATAACTTAATTGGTTGCGAGTATTGGCCGTTGTGAATACTAATTGGTGATAAATATTGACTACTTGTGAATATTGGCTGATTGTGGTTACAATTTATTTGTGAGCATGGATTGGTTGTGAATACTGGTTACTTTTGATTACTGTGTGATGAATACTTTGATGTATGTGAATGACTCATTTTGTGTGGTTATTTGTGTGTATCACGATATAACGTTGGCAGGCCTGAGGAGTTCGTTATATTGCCTAGATATAATCACGATATAATGTTGGCAGGCTTGAGGAGTTCGTTATATTGTCATTATATATTGAGGTAGAACATTGGCAGGCGTGAGGAGTTTGTTCTACTGATATACTACAGGTAGGTCATGGGGATTGGATACTGGTGAATAGAGGTGTCTGTGTGAACCACGTGTCACGGAAGTCGGAGTAGTGCCTGTGTGGGCCATGTTATATCCTGTGTGGATGATGGCACCTGTGTGGGCCATGTTATGTATCCTATGTGGATGTGAGTCTTGTGTGGACAATATTCCCTGTGTGGATGTGAGTCCTGTGCGGATGGTGTTTCTGTGTGGATACGGACCCTGTGTGGATGTAATTAAAGTGTGTGGTATCTAGTGTGGATGTGTGTGATTATGTGTATACATGAATCTCAGTGAAATGGTTTATAATGTATATGTGTGAATTTAATTACATAAGTATTTATGGCAAAGTAAAATTCTCCGCCAAGGGCTTGCTGAGAAAGGCGAGTGCCCTAGTAATTTTCAGTTTGGTACTAGAGCAGAGGGAAACTACTTGTATGGATGGGTAATCTTTCCTATTCTCGGAGACTTTACTTGGATACATAACCTGAGGGCTCACTAAGTAAGGTAAGTGCCTTGGTATTGGTACTAGAGTAGAAGGAAGCTACTTGTATGGGCGGGTAATCTTCCCTATTCTTGGGAACTATCACTAAAAATAATTATGTATATGTGAGTGTAATCTGTATGTGCTTCCTCTAGTGATGTTGAATAACAAATGATTATATTTTGTAATTATTAAACTTTCTGCCACACACTCTTATGATTTAATCTTCCTTACAGAGATGTGTCTCACTCTAGCAAATGATTATATTTTCAGGTCCATCAGGTGATCGAGCTTAGAGCTCCGGTTAGGGTAGTATTTTTGGTAATTTTGGGGTGACTGTAAGAAAAATTTATGTATAATTTATGTTTAAATACAGGGATGTAATATAAACAGATGGATGCAGTTATTTTTTTTGGAGTTTATAGATAAACTTTGGTATTTAAATTGATATTGTTATTTATTTCCGCTGCGTGATTGTAATTTATGGTATCAGAAACAGGTGAATGAAACACATAACCTTTGGGCCCCACTTGGTGGGTTCGGGGCATTACACCAAAACTTCTTGTCAACAAGAACAGGGGATTCATTGACGAGACCAAGAAGGACACTCATCGACGAAAATAGAGCATTCATTGACAAGCCCATTTTCTACTCTCGATATCTCAAGATCTCTGAATTTTTCTTGCTCTCTAGATCTCCTTGTTGACGAGTACAGGACACTCGTCGACAAATCTTCTGCTGCCACTTAGGAATACTTCAAAACTCATGTTTTTCTTCCTTTGTTTGTGAATCTCACTAAGTATAAGAACCACACACAAATATAACAATGATTCTCTCTCAAGTAATTTTATCATCCTAATACTCTTAATGTTAATTATATTTGCTGCCCAGTTTAACCATAAAGTCCTAATTTTGTTCTTGCATAAAAAAATGGATTGACATGGCTAATTGTAAAATAAGTAATTCTTTAATGTTTCATTTTATTATCCAATTTGAATTTCAAGTAAAAAAATTAGAAAATTAGCAAAAACATAACCAAACCTAACAACCATGTCAAATTGACTAATTTCTAGTTGTATTGTTAATAATGTAGATTTCGAATTTTGAATTTGAGTTTGTGTAAATTTTGATAGAATTTAACACATTTTTATAATATATTTTATCCAAATACATATAAAACCAAATTCAGGTTCAAAGCTGAAACTTCTAAATATATAGTAAGTTGATGATTAACTTTATAGTTTACCCTTAGCTCTTTATATCTTTGAGGAGGATTATCTTATGTGTACACGTCCCTTAAAGGGGAATATCCCTAATGGCTAAAGATTAAGGTCTTTCTATTGGAAGTTTTAAGTTTGTATTTTGAAAGCGACAGAAAGGTATATCAGATAGGAGAAAGGGAAACACCCTAGTAGTTAAAGTTTGAATTTTGAAAGAAAAAGAAAGGTATACGCTATAGCCTCGGCCCATTTCGGCTTTTTCAATGGAATTAATGTTAGGAAACTTGCAACAAAACCAACAAATGAAATATAGAAAAATGAGAAATTAGAAACAATCAACATATAAAAACACAAATTTACAAGATTCGACAATTTACTTACATCCTTGAAGTCAGATGAAGTCACAATTAGCAATAGTTATAAGTAGAACACCCTGACACCTTTAGCCTCACTTTCCTATGTTCAGCCATTCTACACACCCGCAGAGAATATTAATTACAATTTATATGAAGATTTAGACTAACCTTCACAAAATACATAATTACACAAGGGACTGCAGCAGGTGGAGTTTCACCACTGTTCGACTTTCCCCTACATAACCACAGATAAATATTGCACCATGTAATATTTCATGGACCAGAAATCAGGATCAAATACAAAAATCAAGCCACTAGTTGAACATTTGGCTAATAATGTTTAAAACCAATCAAGCCACATGCACATAAAGTACCACGGAAGGAAGAAATAAAATAAATAAAAAGGCCATACATGATCGAGCAAGGTGTTTTATGAGGATATTTGAGTGTACGGATGAGACCAGGTTAGTTCATGTTTTACTTAGCTAGACTTTGTGAACTGAGATTTGCGAGTAGAATAAAAAAAAAATGTACATGGTGAGGATTCACCGCTCACCCCGAACGTTTATACTGCATTTTGCCTCAATTGGCCTCATATATGTAGTTTGTACATTATTAAAGTTGTTCTTTTAGGTATTTTAGTGATGTTTGACATGACTTCGTGTCACGGTCCGATTATTTTTACACCATTATGAAAGACTATGCGAGTATTTACATGATGAAAACTGTTGACCTTATTGGTCACGCCCGGTTTTGATTATGACAAATACTCATTGTATCTAATGAGTGGTTGAGCTTTTGTGCAGGAATCAAGAATGATAAAATCAAGATGTGCACAAAGCTAGAAAGGCTTGAAGACAATTTCATAAACTTTTAATTATAATATTTTCCAGTAATTAGGCTGTCTGTAATAGTAATTAGGGTACTGGTTTGTAATAAGCTCACACACATCACATGAATGATTTACTTTGTAAGCTCAAACCGAACCATAGAAAGACCTTAGAGTGTACCTTCGGGCGACCGAAGGTCGACCGACACCGGACTTTTTCGGTGTCTTCAAAATTGGACCCAAAGTGGCCTTAGGACACACACATATGCACATATGTTTATTAGGCACTTAAAATTGATTGAGTTAGGTCAATTCGGGACCGAAATGCACACTTGGTGCACTTTCGGTCGACCGAGCCGAACAGTTCAAATTGGCCCGGTCGACCGAAACCGGTCCGGGTCAACTATTTGACCCGGTCCCGGTCGACCGACCCCTTACAGGTCATTTGACCTCGGTCGACCGAACCACCTGGGAGTCAACTATTTGACCCCCCGGTCGACCGACCACTTTTGTACACCAACAACTCGGTCGACCGAAGCGCCTCGGGAGAATTCCCAACAACTCGGTCGACCGAGCCGTGCAGTTCAAAAAGGCCTCGGTCGACCGAAACTCGGAGATTTCAAAATCGCCTTATCCCGGTCGACCGACCCCTTAGTTCAAAATGCCCTCGGTCGACCGAGCCACTTGAGTCCCGGTCGACCGAGCTACTTTTGGTCGACCGGACCTCTCGGGTTGTTCCCATTTTTACCGTGGTTAATATTTTTCTAAACAGGGTTAAAATGCATTAAACTCTATTAAACTTTTCTAATAATACCCTATAGGTCCCCAACGGTCATATTTTCTCCCTTGCCTATATATATGCCTTCATTTGCATAGATTAACAAGGATTAGCCATTTTGATCAGGGAAAATTCTTTGAAAATCCAAAACCCTATAATACTCATTCTTAAGCCTCCTACACTCATACTTACCTTCTCATACAAATTAAACCCTTCGTAAGTTGATTGAGTGCTAGTCTAAGTAGGTTTGCTCTCCCATTCATATTTGATTGTTTTATTATCCTTGAGAGCTAAACCTTGAGTATTCTTAGGGGACTTTATTAATAAGTCTATCCTAAGAAAACTTTGATAGATCTTCTAAGATTTGCACCTCCATGGCAACATCTTAAGAAGATAGTATTTGTATTTTGGTTGCAAAACATTTTCAAATATCTACTGTGTTATTAATCTTGAAAATATTTGATGAGATATTTGATAGTGTGATAAAATCTTTGTTGCAATACTCGTTAACTCATATATCTCTTGCTGAATACAAAGATTGAATATCCTTTTGCAAACCAAACTTATACGTTGCTAGATCTTCATATACATATGTGTATTGAGAAAACTTGTTGATTGAAATATATGAAGTCTGGATGATATCTTTGTTTGAGCACTTAGATTAAATATCTTGTGATACAAAGATCATTTAGGTTTGCACTCTCACGCACTCATTACAACGATAGTAAATCTATTTGAGAGTTGACATCTTAGACCACACTGAGCTTACAAATTATTTCATATTTGTGGTGTATATTATTGCGCGAATTTGGGTACATATCTGCTTTACTTGAAAGCATAATCACTGTACCATCTCATTGTAATACACTTTGGTTGTATTTCCAGGAACGGGCCTGAAGAGGGAGACTAGCCCTGGAATAGTCCCGGATTGGCTTAGACCCGGTTAGGAAAGCTAGGTGCGTCGTCCTGTTAAGGCGTGAAGGTTGAGGTCAGCCCTGTGTTAATTTGACCTGGTTGTAAACGGTGCCGCTCCACCCTTAAGTGAGCTCTTAGTGGAAACCTCTAGCTTGTGAGCTTGAGGCGGGGACGTAGGCACGGTTGGCCGAACCCCGATAACATATCGTGTGTTCATTTATATTTCCGCACTTTATATTAGCCGCACATGTATGTTATGGGTGAATGATGCGTATGACTTAAATTTCACATTATACTTATCTACGCATTTGGAAATTGAATAGGCAGACCCTAGGTTGTGTATATACTGCTGTTTATCCAGCATAACCTAAGTGATAAATTTTAAAATTCCAATTCACCCCCCCTCTTGGGAATACACCAATTCTAACAAAAACCCATCCCAAATATATAAGGCAAGCGGTCACAGGCAAATATAATGCCCTTAAAAAGCTTAGTCTGTGACACTTCACACTTTATTTTTTTTAATGCGCGAAGCCTTCAACATAATCTGATTAATCTGCGGGCAAAGGGGCACTTCTTAGCTTTCAACGCTGAATCTTAATTATTTATGTATTGAAGTTTGAAGATCAATTTCTTCTCTTTATCTTTACTTTTATCTCCCATAATGACTTACCCCTTATCTACATAATTTCATAAGTTAAAAGCTAATGTCACTAACAAAAAAGTAAATTTTAGGAGTCATAAATCGGATTTAATTTCATGAATCCTTTGAAATACCCCTTAAATCATTGTGAAAATGCATATATGTGATGAAGCCATTGGTTGGCTCGAGGCTACTAGGATACCAGGAAGCTTTTGATGCTTTCCCAAACATAATATAGAAATCTTTGTTGTATTACGTATACTTTGTCTGGATGAAACAAAAATTGAATTCATGTACCAGTAAAAAGACTTCTCGACCCCAACCTCTCAAAATCAATTTCTCATTTGTCGTTTGCCTAATAAATTATCAAAGATGCATTAATGGGCAGACAATAATATTTTCATCCCTCAATGTAATATCGTTTGTGTGGATCCAAATGGCTCAAAAAAAAAAAGAAAAGAAAAGAAAAGAAAAAGATATATGGCCATCAAAGGAGATTAAGTGGTGTTAAAACAACCATATTTTTCTTTTCATTTACCTTAGAAATATTACACATATAAATAGAGATATTTTTCTCTCTATTTTTGATAATTTACAAAATTGAAGGGTAGGATTATAGCTGGGATTCTTAATTGAAGGGATTTGTATTTATAATCTCTCTAATTTATAGCTCAAGCCAACACTCCCCCTCAAGTGAACACATTTTCAACGTGCAACTTTTCTAGTGAGTTGTAGAATTCTTTACTTGATACTACCTTTGTCAGAATATCTGTCAGTTGGTCTTCGGACTTCACAAATGGAAACTGAATTATTTTAACTTCTAACTTTTCCTTGATAAAGTGTCTATCAATCTCTACGTGTTGGTCCGGTCATGTTGTATGAGATTATGTGCAATAGCAATGGCAGATTTGTTGTCACAGAAAAGATCCATGTTAGAGGTAGGGTCGAAACCTATTTCAGACACAAGTCTTTTTAGCCTCAAAAGTTCGCATAGCCCTTTTGACATCCCACAGAATTCTGCTTTGGCACTTGATAGTGCCACCACTTTTTACTTCTTACTTCTCCATGTGACCAAATTTCCTCCAATAAATGTAAAGTATCCTGAGGTAGATCGTCTATCTGTAGCATTTCTTGCCCAGTTTGCATTTGTATAGCCACTGATTCTGAGATGATTATTTTTTGAGAACAACAGTCCCTTTCCTGGAGATGATTTTAAGTATCGTAAGATATGAATTACTGCTTCCATATGGTCTTTACTGGGTTGATGCATGAATTGACTTACTACGCTTATTGCATAGGCAATATTCGGGCAAGTATGTAAGAGATAGATAAGCTTGCCAACCAATGTCTGGTATTGTCCTTTGTCTGTTGAAACTTAGTTTGGGTGTTCTTCAAGTTCATGGTTTTGAATAATCGGAGTGTTTGCTAGCTTACATTCCAACATTTTAACTTTGCATAATAGATCTAGGATATATTTTCGTTGGGAAAGAAATATACCTCGTTTTGACCTAACAACTTCTATTCCTAGAAAATATTTTAGCCCTT
The DNA here is from genome assembly GCF_029873635.1 of Malania oleifera. Classification (NCBI taxonomy): domain Eukaryota; kingdom Viridiplantae; phylum Streptophyta; class Magnoliopsida; order Santalales; family Ximeniaceae; genus Malania; species Malania oleifera. Next base: position 145,789,899 of record NC_080417.1, read on the forward strand.
CTAGATTTTTCATCTCAAATTCAGTGGCCAACTGCTTATAGTCTGGTAATTTCCTCCTTGTCATCTCCTGTAATAATCATATCATCAACATAAATAATTAATGTTGTTACCTTGCCTTGTTGATATTTCAAGAATAGTGTATGGTCTGAGTTACTCTGACAAAGCCCATATTTCTTCATAGCCTGACTAAATCGTCCAAACCATGCCTGAGGTGACTGCTTTAATCCATATAATGCCCGTTGAAATTTACACACAACCTCAGTTTTTGAGGAGGTTGTATACCCTGGAGGTATATCCATGTAGACTTCCTCTTCGAGATCGCCATAAAGAAATGCATTTTTTGCATCTAATTGATGTAAAGGTCAATCCAAGTTAGCAGGAAGAGATAACAGAACCCTAACTGTATTCAATTTTGCTACAGGTGAAAATATTTCTTGATAATCTACTCTGTACATCTGGGTGTATCCTTGTGCGACTAATCTCGCCTTGTATCTCTCTACAGATCCATCTACTTTGTGTTTTATGGAGAACACCCACCTGCATCCAACGGTTCTCTTCCCCTTGGGTAGTGGAGTCAACCTCCATGTTTGATTCTTTGACAATGCTCCCATTTCTTCTTCTATAGCCTGTGTCCATTTAGGATCGACTAGTGCTTCCCGAACAGTAGTGGGATTTGGCTTGTGGATAGGTCTTTGGAAAAAGTCTTGAGAGGTTTAGGTAGCTTTTCCGTGGACACATAGTTGGTAACTGGGTACCTTGATCTCTTTTTCTCTCTGTCTAGTGAGTATCTATTTGGTGGTTTACCACGATTGTGCCTCAAAGGTAAGATATATCCAGTAGATGACTCTATATTATCTGTAAAGGAGGATGTAATAGTATGACTTACCTCAGGAATATTCTCAGGAGATAAGTCTGTGGTGGATACTGCAGACAAGGGGGATTCCTCATTTGGTGTACACCCTGTGATCATGTCTGGTGTTGCCATAGAATCGTTATTCTGATTATTCTAGTCTTCAAGCCAATCAAAACTTAACCACTTCATCTCTTCACTTGGTGTCTCCCCCTAAAGTGAGGGAGTGGTGGAGGATGAAGAATAGAAGAGTTCAGATTCCATGTTAAAACAACCATATTTTTTCTTTTCATTTACCTCAGAAATATTACACATATAAATAGAGATATTTTTCTCTCTGTTTTTGGTAATTTACAAAATTGAAGGCTAGGATTATGGATGAGATTCTTAATTGAAGGGATTTGTATCTATTATCTCTCTAATTTACAACTCATGCCAACAAGTGGAACATAATTATTGAATGTAGAGTTAAAAAGCACTAGTTGTACCATATTTTGAACATCAACTCCATGGAACAATTGGCTATGTTGGCATTCTGAATAAATAAGCATCACTCTTATCATTCAAGTAGAAATAATAAAATGCGAATGTAATATAATTCTTTAAAAAAAAAAATTAATTCATAAAAAAATATGTATAATTCTTTTTGAACATTCACAATAAAATTTGGAAAATAGTTATTCTTTGTCTATTCTATGTTTCGGAGTTTAAAATTTTTTGACATGCCTTCTGTTTTTTTTTTTTTTTTAATGACTACATAAACTTCTCTTTGTCGGCTATTAAATTTTTAGTTTATCTTGAAAATATACACTCTGCAAATCAAACTCAACCTTGTATTTTTCAAATAGTGAAAGATAGATTTTTATTTAAAAAAATATTTTAAAAAATAAAAATAAAAAACCTAATAGGCCATACCATATTTTTCTCCTGTTTTTTCCATAGTTTCATAGCATACCAGCTAACAAACCCCTTCCCCTCCCGTTTCCTTTCTTTGGCATTTTCGGCGGAAATTTCCTTTTTGCTTGTCAACAACGAAGTTGCTGTTTGGCTTCTCTGCGCACAATGGATCCTTTGAAGTTGAAGGTTTTCTATTATAGGTTACACATGTATGTGTACTTCAAAGTTCAAACCCTTGTGCTCAAACTTCAAATTTTCTTGCACTCACATGTCATTGCTTAATGAGCATGCGAAATGCTTCATATGTAATTCTGAATGTAATAACAGTATTATAGAATTGGGTATCACGTTAACATTTGGAATATGGGTGTTCATCCACCTTTCGCATGCATATTTCTCACCATTGAAGAAGAAAAAGAAGAAGAATGGTCTTGAAGTAGGTCCATTGAAAAATGAATTTTCCATATTAAAACGTGCTTCCATTACTGTGTACCTGATATCACTACTAATCTAACCTAATCCACAAGGTATGAATATTCTTGATAATAGTCAAGCAAAGTATAACCCAACACATCTAGTCATTAAAAAAGAACCTAAAAACAATAAGCTATCCCTCATTTAAAAAGTGTACATATGCTTTGCACCAGAAGCTAAGAAACCCAAAAGAAGAATAACAAAAAGAAGCAAAAGCTTCACTGCCACAGCTTGCAAAAGTTCTAACAGCTTGGTCTACAAAACCCCCAAATCATGATCCTATTCTTGTCAACCCACTAGCTGGCTTCATCCAAACCAACCAGAGATTTCATTTTTGGATTAGAGCACCAAAATTTCAATCGAAATCCTATATGCATTTCTTATCAATGGCCAACACGGCTCTGAGATCAGATCACTTTAACAAAGCAATGCATATTTTGGGACTCTATCTTTTGCTCTTGATTGGGAGAGGCAGTGCAAGGGAATTCAAGGTCGGGGATTCAAATTGGACTGTTCCAACGAACCCCAATGCCCTCAGCTATAATGAATGGGCAGAAAAGAATCGATTTCAAACTGGTGATTCTATAGGTAAGTTAATAACTCAATAAGCACTCATTTTTGTCATTGGCAACAGATTTAGAGCTTGTTTTTCTGTGGAATTACCAAATAAGGTGCAAAATTGAGTTCATTTTTTGGTTTATTGCTCTAAATAGCAGAGTTCAATCTAATTAATGTTCTACCACCGCAGTGTTCGACTATCCAGCTGGCAACGACTCAGTGCTTCTTGTGGACAAAGATCCATTCACCAACTGCAATACAGCGACATTCCATGAAAAGCATACTGATGGTCACACTATGTTCACCTTCAACCATTCTGGGCCATTCTACTTCATAAGTGGGAATGAAGAGAACTGCATGAAAAATGAGAAACTGGAAGTTATTGTGTTGGCAGATAGAAGCAATGACTCTTCAAATTCGAATCAGACGGGCACAGTTTCTCCACCACCTGCAGCGCCCGCTGGCCTAACCCCATCCCCTGCACCTGCCGGCAAAGAGTCTCCAACTCCACCTGCAGGAACAGTACAAATTAACCCAACCCCGGCTCCAGAATCTCCTCCTCCTCCTCCAAGTGGGGCTTCTTCAATCTTCATGAGTTTCATTGTCAGCTCTTTTGGAGCTTTTGTTGGTTCATCATTGCTTTTAGTTTTTTAACTTGAAGAGTAAGCTGCATACATACATAAAGAGTTGGTTAATTATATATACTCTGCTTGTTGCTATTTTTCTCCCTTTTTCTCTCTATTATTTTCCTTGCCCCGATCCCAGTGAGTTCACTGAAGAGTCAGGGGTGGATTGGTGTTTGATATTTGTTTGTAACTAGAGGAATAAATTGACAGTAATACATTACATGTAACTTGATGGTTGTTTCGGCGAGAAAATAACCATGTATACGAGGAAATAAATGGGCTTTCTGTTGTGTGATTAGCTTCTGTCAAGTAGTTCGTTGTTTCCATTTAATTCTCTTTTTCTTGAGATGAAATACATTGCTACTGCAACATTCACATGCCAGCACCCTGCTGTTTTCAATAGCATCGAGACATGTCATTTTCAATCTTATGACAAGGAACTTTGTGCTGTTTTCAATAGGAAACCGTATATTTTCTGAGCATGTGTTCTGAAGCAACATAATTGGTTATCTGGCAGCAAAAGCTTGGAATGAGCATTCACTTCAAAATTGGATTCGTAAAACCCCTTTTCTACTGAATGACTTGGTTTTGGTTTGAATATTAGCAGCATTTTCTACCAGGGATTGTTGGTAGATCACCTGTACCAAGTCTCATTCATTATCACCTGGAAGTTTTGTTTTTATACCGCAGATCTGAATTTCTCTATGCAAATTTTTAAGAATATTTCTCACCCGCCAAGCATGCTCAACCAACCCAATGGCCATCAAGAGAAAGAAAATGTGTTCACAAGGCAAAGTGCAAAGCAATTGAGAAAGCTTGTTTGAAATACAAAAGGATTTAAAAAAAAAAAAAAAAAAGAGAACACCTTTTGCTCTGACAAATATTTTTTTCAGTAGAACAAGTAGGAGTTGAGATTAAAAAGAGAGTTTTACATGTATAAGATATCAGCAATCATATATAAATCACCAGCTGCTGCAAAAACTACACGCCTTCAAACTTCTGTTGACCATTAACAGATGTTACTATATTTCCTCTATCTTACACAAGCTGCAGAGTCTTTTTTGATGATCACATGGTGCTCACATTTTACCCAAGCTAAATGAACCACTCTTTATGTTGGTTTTTTAGCACTGCGTTTTTGTTCTTTCTATAAACTAGCCAGCGAGTCATTACCTCAGCAAACATCCATTGTCACAACTTATTGTTGCTCTATTAAGGCTTCAAGCCATTTGGCTATGGATGGTGACAAGGAAAAGGTTAAGCTAAGCAAGGCTGGGTCTAGGCTTATTTTGCTGGGAGGCCAAGGTAGGCAAGGCTAGAACAAAAATAAAACATTTTTCAGTCCTTTCTCCTTCTTCCCATTGCTATTCTTATTTTGAAGGGAGTCAACCTAAGCAAAACTGGGACGAGGCTTGAACATATACTCAATTTATAATGTCTGGACTCTGGAGGATCTGAATGAGGTCAAGCATACAAGTAGATTGATGCATTCAACTCTGTCTAGGCTGGGCTTGGGTTGTACATCTCTGCCATCTCCTCTGTAATTACAATTGTAACATCCCTCCATATATAACAAAAACATACAAGTAGATTGATGCATTCAATTGTCTATGCTGGGCTTGGATTGTACGTCTCTGCCATCTCCTTTGTAATTACAATTGTAACATCCCTCACTAAATAGAGTGTTGAATAAGTGAAACACAGGCAGGAAGGTTAATTCCAGATGAAAATATTGTTGAGTAGCTGGAGCCAGAGACGTGGTGCCACATGTGAGCTGTTGAGCCGCGTGGAGCTGTAATCTGTGGCTGTCCGCGGCTATTGATTGAAGCCGAAATTGATTACAAATTAACTCGTCATTTACTGTAATTTCTCCAGCCATCTATAAATAGAGAAGTACGTGCAAGTGAAAATATATGTGTGTAGAAAAGAGTGTGAGGAAGAGTGCAGAGAGAGCTGAGAAGAGAGTTTGTATTTTCTCCCGATTTCATAGTGGATTGTGGTGTGCTCCGTGGACATAGGTCAATTCAGACCGAATCACGTAATTTTTGGTGTCTCTTATTTTTCTGGTGTGTATTTACTGCTCATAGATTCCTAACAAGTGGTATCAGAACCTGGTTCGGAGCAGAAACGTCTGATTGGAGAAATTAATAGAAAAACAAAGCCCTGTCCAGTGTCTCGAAATTGCATTTTGAGAGCACCACTGTGTTCCTCTCCTTAAGATGAAGCCAACGGTGCAAACTGGAGCTTGAAAGGAGCCCAGATGACACCACACACGCTTGCATGCGCCGCTAACGTCCAGATGACATGTCCACTTGCTTCCATGCGCCTTCACGCACTAGCAGACAGTCGGTAGGTCATCCCACGCACACCCATGCTCCGACAATCGCCCGGCGAAGCAGCGGAAGGTTGAAGACAATGTGACGTCAACGCCACGTCACCTGTCCACGTCAGCGCTGGGTTAGTACGCTGCGTCAGCAACATCCACACCACATGGCGCCAAGTAAGCAGCCCTGTCAGTAGTCGCGTCATCGGCCAGTCAGCGATCGTGTCAGCCGCCACATCACCCCAGGCCCACGCCATGTCATCTGGCACGTCAGTAGCTGGGACCCATAGTGGGGACCTATAGAATTTGCTAGCAGGTGGGTCCTACAGTGCCACGTCAGCGCCACGTCAGTAGTGGATCCCATCTCTGCCACGTCAGCAGATGACGTCAGTAACAGCGTCAAGTAACGATGTCACTAACGGTAGGTATATTCCATTAAGTTTGGTAATATTCCGTTAAGTTTGACCTTTTTTGATTGAGAAGTTTGACCAAGTTTATAGAATCATTTTAAAAGCCGATTTTCGAAAGACTTAAACCATTTCTAAGGTTTTTGATCGTTATGGATCCAACCGTTTTGTTTATTGGAGCTAATTCCATCTCTAGATTAGAGAATTGAGATGTCGAACGAAAAGAGCTCAAAGATTGAGATGTTTAACGACAACAATTTTGATTTCTGGAAGATGCAGATTGAAGATTACTTGTTTGGGAAGGAGTTGCACTTACCATTGAAGGGAAAGCCAGGATCTATGAACAAGGATGAGTGGGAGTCGCTTGACCGAAAAGCTCTCGAAGCTATCAGAATGACGTTGTCAAAGTCTATGACATTTAATATCAAGCACATATCAACCACCACGTTTCTAATGGATGCGTTTTCTAATATGTATGAGCAGTCATCTACAGCTAAGGTACATCTTATGAAAAGGTTATTTACTATGACCATGTCTGCAGGTGAAAGTTTTAGCAAGCATTTGAATAGTTTCAACGAGTTGTCAAATCAAATCGCTTCAGTTGGGATTACATTTGATAATGAGATGCCTGCCCTATTGATTCTTAGTCAGTTGCGCAAAAGTTAGAATGATATTGTTACTGCAATCAGTAGCTCAATAGCGAAATCAAAGCTAAATACGATGAGGTCGTTAGCATGATTTTGACAGAAGAAATCAGAATGTAGTCAAACCATGGTTCCACTTTGAGTTTATCCTTGAATATGGAAAGTCGAGGCAGAGGAAGAAGGCATGGAGGATCAAATAATTGCGAAAAATCTAAGTTCAGCCGGTTTAGATCTAGAAATCCCAGAGGTTCTCAGTACGTAGGTTCCCAGGGCACAAATAATATAGAATGCCGGAACTATGGAAAAACTAGTAATTACAGAAACCAGTGTAAAGGTTTGAAGAAAGAATATGAGACGAAGGCAAAGACAAAAGCAAATGTTGCTTCAAAAAATGATGATATGTTGATCTTCTCTTTGAAGAGCAAAAAAGAATCTTGGGTGTTAGACTTTGAAGTTTCGTTTCATGCCACTTGTAGTGGAGATTGCCTGGAGAAGTATACACCAGGTGACTTCGGTAAAGTATACCTTGGCAATGTTCAACCTTGCGACAAAACCGATAAGGGGACAGTGAAGATCAAGATGAACGGGTCAGTATGGAAGCTGAAAGATGTCAGATATATTCTAGATCTGAGGAAGAACTTGATCTCAGTTGGTCAACTGGTAGATGAAGGATATAACACAACATTCATTGGTAATGAATGGAAGATTTCGAAGGGTGCACTGACAATTGCACGAGGTAAGAAAAGTGGAACTCTTTATGTAACCCCTAATGCATGCATGTCTATTACATCTGCTATAGGAAATGATGATAGCAACATTTGACACTAATGACTAGGACACCTGAGTAAGAAGGGCCTCAGAGTGATGCACTCAAAGGGAAAGTTGAGCGATTTACAATCAGTGAAGATTGACATGTGTGAGGATTGCATACTTGGGAAATAGAAGAGGGTCAGTTTCCAGACGAACACCAGTATCCCAAAGAAGGAGAGACTTGAGCTAGTCCATTCAGATGTATGGGGACCAACGATCATTTCATCCACAATTGGGAAGCATTACTTCGTGACATTTATTGACGATCATTCTCGGAAGGTATGGTTTTCCTTCCTGAAATACAAAGCTGATGTCTTTGATACTTTTAAGATTTGGAAAGCAATAGTTGAAAATGAAATTGGTTTGAAAATAAAGAAGTTAAGAACCGATAATGGTGGTGAGTATGATGACACCAAGTTCAAGAATTTTTGCTATGAGCATGGTATCAGGATGGAAAAAACTGTGCCAGGTACGCCTCAGCATAACAACATAACCAAGTGGATGAACAGATCGTTGACAGAAAAAACTAGAAGCATGTGTATGCAGTCAGGCTTACCAAAATTGTTTTGGGTAGAAGCAGTCAACATAGTAGCTTACTTGATTAATAGGAGTCCATCAGTACCATTGGACTATAGACTATCAGAAGAAGTATGGAGCGGTAAAGAGGTAAGACTTTCACATTTGAGAGTTTTTGGTTGTGTTGCGTATGTACATATCAATGATCATGTTAGGAATAAACTTGATCCAAAATCCCAGAAATGCACCTTCGTCAGTTATGGAGGAGATGAATATGGGTATCACATTTAGGATGATGAAAGCAAAAAGGTGATAAGAAGCAGAGATGTGATTTTTGATAGAAAGGTAATGTACAAAGGTAGACACACAATAGAACCTACAGAGTTTGAAACAACCTATGTAGATGTGGATGATGTCCTAGAAGGTGTAGGGACACAACAACGGAACACCAAGAATCCTCGGGCAGAGGAACCTGTGGAGCAGATTGTTGCATCACTGCCTCATACTTCAGCTCTAGAGCTTAGGAGATCTTCTCAACAGCATGTACCAAATAGGAGGTATATGAATCATTTACTTTTTATAGATGGAGGAGAACCTGAATGCTATGTTGAAGCATGTCAGGCAAGAGATTCGAGCAAGTGAGAGCTTGCAATGAAAGACGAAATGAAGTCTCTTATCTCCAAAAAAACATGAGAACTAGCTAAGTTGCCCAAAGGTAAGAAGGCTCTTAAAAAAAAAAGGGTGTACATGATCAAAGAAGAGCATGATGGATCCAAGAGGTATAAAGTCCGATTAATAGTCAAAGGTTTTCAGCAGAAGGAAGGAATTGACTACACTAATATTTTTGCTCCAGTCGTAAAAATTGACAACCGTCAGATTTGTCTTGAGTATTGTTGCCTTAAAAGGCTTACATCTTGAGTAGTTGGACGTGAAGACGACATTTCTTCACGGTGATCTTGATAAGGAAATTTATATGCAACAATCAAAAGGTTTCTCAGTTAAAGGTAAAGAGAATCTTGTGTGTAGATTGAAAAAGAGCTTGTATGGTCTCAAACAAGCTCCTAGGCAATGGTACAAGAAGTTTTATAGTTATATGCAGAGGAAAAATTTTCAGAAGTGCAATGCCAACCACTGTTGCTACTTCAAGAGGTATCGTACTAGCTATATTATCCTATTATTATATGTTGATGATATGCTAGTCGCATGATCAGATATAGCATAGATCAGAAAATTGAAGCAGCAATTGTTAGAGGAGTTTGACATGAAAGACTTGGGTCTTGCAAAACAGATTCTTGGGATGCGGATATTTAGAGATAAGCAACAAGGAACGTTACAATTATCTTAGTCAGAGTACACGAGTCGTGTTTTATAGAAGTTTAACATAAGTAGCGCCAAAATAGTAAATACACCATTGACAGGTCACTTCCGTCTCTCTAAGGATTAGTCTCCCCAGACAAATGAAGAAAAAAATTTCATGGCTAAGGTACCATATGCCTCAGCCATTGGAAGTCTTATGTATGCTGTGGTTGGTACCAGACCAGATATTGGCCAAGCAGTGGAAGCTGTTAGCAGGTACATGTTAAATCCATAGAAAACTCACTGGGAAGCAGTGAAGTTAATTTTGAGATATCTATGTGGCACTATTGATAAGTGCCTATGTTTCGGCAAAAGCAACTTGAAAATTCAAGGGTATGTAGATGCTGATTTTACAGGTGAAATTGATCATCACAGAAGCACTACAGAGTATATATATATATATTCACTATTGGCACAACAACTATTAGTTGGATGTCATAGATACAGAAGATTGTTGTTCTATCCACTACAGAAGCTAAGTACGTAGCAATGACAGAAGCAAGTAAAGAGATGATTCGGTTTCAAGGTTTGTTAAGAAAGCTTGGAATAAAGCAGGAGAGGAATGTTTTGCATAGTAATAGTTAGAGTGCAATACATTTGGAAAAGAACTCTGCATTTTATTCCAGAACCAATTATATTGCACTTCGTTATCGCTTCGTCAAACCTCTATTATAATACAGCTTAAAAAAATCCAAAGTAGCAAGAATCCAGCAGATATGTTAACAAAGGTGGTAACCACAAAAAAGCTGAAGTTGTGTTCAACTTTAGTTGGTCTTCATGCTTGAAGACATATTTGAGCACATCATTTATCACTGGTTGAGGAGGCATCTTCGTCTCCAAGTGGGAGATTGTTGAGTAGCTGGAGCCAGAGTCGTGGTGTCATATGTGAGCTGTTGAGCTGCATTGAGCTATAATCCGTGGCTTTCCGTGGCTATTGATGAAGCCGAAATTGATTACAAATTAATCGGCCATTTACTGTAATTTCTCCAACCATCTATAAATAGAAAAGCATGTGCAAGTGAAAATATATGTGTGTAGAAAAGTGCGTGAGGAAGAGTGCAGAGAGAGCTGAGAAGAGAGTTTGTATTTTCTCCTGATTTCATAATGGATTGTAGTGTGCTTCGTGGATGTAGGTCAATCTAGATCGAACCACGTAATTCTGGTGTCTCTTATTTTTCTAGGGTGCGTTTATTGCTCACAGATTCCTAACAAATATAGGGTGCATTATACTAAATGGAGGGTAATTTTACCAAACGGGGAAAAACAAAAGTTATATGAAGATATCATACCAATAAGAACATGTGATAGCACTCTCTATGTGGGTAGAGTGTTTTGGCTTTTAATAACAATACTCTTTTGTTCAAAGAAAAAAGGAAAAATAAAATAATAATAATTATTGGCCTAACAAGGCTTACAAATCTTGTTTTGATGATAATAAAGTAAAAAATCTTAACATGTTTTGTTAAGATACATTTCAGGGCTCAAAAGCTTTCATAAGAAGAAAGATCATGCTTAAGTGTTTGTAAAGAAGCTCACATGAAGATTATGCTTGGCCCATGATGAAACAAAAGAAAATTGAAGAAAGAAAAGCTTGGATTCAAAGATAGAAAAATCTTATGAAGCTTAAAGACTTCTGAAACTCAAAGTCAAGATGGACTCAAAGCAAGATATACATGAAGACTTCACACTTAGAGAGTTGTCTTAAGGAAAGTATTATGTAAGTAGTTCAATTTAAAATCAATACGGATGCTTTGAAGCTCCTTAAGAATGATTATAGACTTAGAGACCTATTTTTAAAACTTTGGAAAACATATTTTCCAAATTTCAAATCAAAGATTCCAAGATTAACACTACAAAAAATAAGGTTATTAGTGACGGTTTTAAATTAGTCGCTATATCTGCCGTTACTAATACTTATTAGTCACAAAATTTTCAAACCCTCACTAATAATAGAATAGTAGTGATGAATTAAAACCTTTCCTAAAAAACCTAAGCCCATCACTATAAATTTTACACCGGTTCGATAAAAAATCGTCACTAAACCCATAGTATTAGTGACGGTTTTAAATTTATCACTAATGCTCTATTATTAGTGACGATTTGAAAATCATCACTATTGCTCACATGTATCTATTAGTGACGGTTTTCAAATTATTAATAATACTATAAAACCATCACTAATACTATATTATTAGTGACGGTTTGAAAACCTTCACTAAAACTCTTTTAAAAAAAAAAGCAATTATTAGTGACGGTTTTGAAACCTTCACTAATACTTAAATTGGACAATTAGTAGTGACGATTTTAAAATTGTCACTAATAATTTTAAATTAATTTTTTACAATTATTAATTTCTGTAAAAATCAGTAATTACATTTTCGTATACGTAACATTAAACCATAATTGCTAAAAAATTCATAAATTATTTAAAATTCTAATTCAAATTCAAATTTAAATAAAAATACTAATATAGACTTACAAATTCAAATTCAAATACAAATATATTATATAGATTCAAATTTAAATACAAATATATTATACAAATTCAAATTCAAATACAAAAATTTCATCTGTTTAGATAACAAAAAAAAAAGTCAAAAGTTGCATCCATAGTGCATGACATCGTGCTGACGTTGTGACGGTTGCAAACCCTATAAATTAAGAAAATAAAAAAAAATTAATATATGCTTTTTGAAAAATTTTGGCAGTATTTCTCCTGTAAATATGATATTTTCCATAGAGATATGCTCAAAACCTAGGTGTTTATAATAAATAGTTCACAATAATCCTATAAGTAATGAATTTTACGAGTGCACAAGAGCTTCATATAATAAGCATTAAATAATGTAACGTTTTCATGCATCTCATAAACAATATATATCAGAATATAGTTCTATGAAAACATAGAATATGATGTTTATGGTTTACATGACTTACAAAGGACTCTAAAACAACTATAATAATCAAATAATACAAATGAGTCAATGATTGATAGAATTTTCACTTAACATATGCAAAAGTAAATTTAGAAATGAAGTTCAAAGTTCATTTGAACTTTCACTCAGTCTTTAAAAAATGTTTTAACATTCAGCACACTATAATCATATGAGCATATGGTATATGGCAATGATTATTTTGGGAAAAAGTCAACAAATTTTTGGCAGCATGCCGTCTATAAATAGAACATTTCCCAAACCTGCAAGTCACAAAAGCATGCAATTCATAATATTTTTGCATCATATAGATGTCATTTAGATTAAGACATGCAACAACCTAAAAGTATCTATCAGTAGGCAATACACATCACTGCATCAGCCATGCAAGTGGCGTTCCAATCAAGCATACAGTCCTAATGTCCACTACTAGCATGCAGTTTACAAGATATATTAATCCAAGGATGCAGTCTAGAAGTTAAATCATTTATTAAACTGAAGTTAGATAAGCACAAAGAAATTGTGTGTCGTGCGCAGGAAAAAATTTTGAGTGCACAAACAATAGAAATTGTGTGTGTTGTATGTACAAAAAAGAATTGTAAGTGTGTTATGTGTGTTGGCAACATGGAAGTGTTTTGTAAGTGAGAATGCTTAGTATTAGTTATCTTGTAGTACTTGTGAGATACATTAGTGTGTGACCATATTTATTGTCTTGTGTGAGTGTCTCGATGTATGTCCAAGTGTAAGGTCTTGGGCATGTATTTTCATTTTGTAAGGATGTCCAGGTCCTAGAATTAAACAAACATAATACAATATATATATATATATATATATATATATATATATATATATATATGCAGCTCAACACTAAAACTACATACCCAAACAATTATTATTCAATCATAAGAATTCAACAAGATATTTGTTACTATCCAAGTGTGAAAAAAAATGCCACAAATAAGTTTAACACATGTTGATACCCACAACTTGTAAAAACTTACAAATCCTTTCTCAATCAGACAACTTTTCAGTTTTGGGAGTGCTTAGATATATACCCATCTCTTTTTGCAATCAAACAAGAATCCTAAATCACAAAAGAAGAATACAAAACTTCAAATCCAAAACAAGAGAATAGAAAAGAAAATTCGCAAGGCCTCACTATGGAAAAAAAATAAGGAAGAAGAAGTCTAACTACAGATTCAATATGAATCATAATGCTCTTTGTTTGCTCCAAAAAATGTAGAAGACATCATAGAAAATATACATCTAACAAGAAACAAAAAAGGCTTTTCAGAATACATAAACAAGTGAACCATATTCAACCCTTGAAATAGTAAACAAAAATTTAATTCCTTAATACAAAAATTAATAAATACAATCATTACATCAGCCCAGAACGTGATGGCCACGGTATGATAGTATTTTATTTTCTATCTTCAAAACAAGCCAAAAATCAAGTACCTGCAGGGAAAAAAAATAGCACATTCATGAATCTTTATTAAGAATGTTTAGAGTACCAAAGAAGATAATAATCTTTGTCTTCCCCAAATCAGCTTCGGCCCTATCTTCCTCCGCCGTAGCCACCATAGACTTCAGTGCCACCACCGACTTCACCTCCTTCCCTTGCTCCCTCGATCTTTGCCATAAAAACATCACAAAGCAGACAATCACTGCCACTGTGGTCGTCATGATCGCCACCGCCTAGTCGGACTTCATCGACACTCACAGGGCCATCTGGATCGACCTAAATATATTTTAATTTATTTTAAATAAATAAAATATATTTTAATTTAAAATTTGTTTTGAATAAAAATCCTCTTTCATTGAAGAAGACAATGGAACTTTAGCGTCAAGGACGGATCGACCATGATGGTGATGCGAGCTTCAACAATGCGAGACCATGGCAGCAAGGGCAACTATGGCTTGCTACGGTGTCATCCTCGAGGGCGAAGTTTTCGAACAATAAGGCTCAATCTGCAATCTAGGGCCCAACTTCAGAATCCTCAACCTTGATGGTGATGGAGTAGATGACGAGGTCATGGAGGGTGATGAAGGACAATAAGGTCATGGATGATAGAGAAGGACGACGAGGCCATGAATGGTGGTGGCTGCATCAATGATTCTTTATCTAGTTTACTCGAAGTTTCTTTTCAAAACTGATTTGAAATGCGATAAGCCTACCCATGTAGAAAAAATGAAGTTTAGCCTTTCATCTGATAGGTTGTCTCTTATAGTTAAGGTATGATTTAAATATTAAGTTTATTTCTCTTGAATCTTAATGCCATTCTTGCGGTCATTGCATCCACTTGCCTTCAGATGAAAGGCTAAAATTCATTTTGTCTACATGGGCAGACTTATCGCATTTCAAATCAATTTTGAAAAGAAACTCCGAGTAAACTAGATAAAGAATAACCATCCACCCACTATAAGAGTACCTGAACCTCCCAATTCTTACCTCCATGTCCATCATAAACTCCAAAGAATGAAGTGGAAGCATCCAGAGCAGGATATCCAGCATGCTAGCAAATCAAACATTCATAGTCAATAATAGAATATTCATACTATTAGTAAAGAGTTAACATAGGCATTATCACACAAGTTCCAAAAACCTTTGGGTCAAGAAAATGATTATTTAATTGACATTGCAAAGATTGTGGTATTTTTAAAGAAATATGTGCTAGTGGCTTTAGTGTATGGTTGTATGGGGGGGGGGGGGGGGGAAAGGTTTTTTGGAGATATATATAACCACATAGAACCCTTCCAATATATATAAATAGAAAATAGAAACACTTGATAAGGTGCATAACCCTATTCATAACTTACCAAAATTATCTTTTTAGGCTTTCTACTACTTGTATTTGAGGATCACAAGCACTAAAGACATTTATTATCACTTGACTTAAGACCATCTTGATTTTTATGATTTTATCCCCTATTCTCTTAACAACTACAAGCCTACAAAACAACTTTTTAGTCTTTGTCTACAATGATTTCTACCCACTTATGTTTTTCTTTTCTTATATGCCAAAGTTTTAAATCCTAATTTTTCAATTTCTCTAACTTTATCCCTACTCACTTAGTTTCTTAAAGGCAAATTACAATAATTTTTCTTCTAATCATTTTGTCAACAATATCCATACTTTGACTTGTAAGTGTACCCATATTCCATATTGCTAATCTAATCCTAGTCTCATGAACTAACTTCTTTACCTTCCTACATCAAGAAAGTTGTAGGAACCCTCGCATATTTGACATGGTACCCAGGTATCAACACGACACATCACTGTGGAGCAACAACCTGATCCATCCTCGCCAATTCTCATTGCACCTTGGTATAAGTGCACCACATCGCTCGTAGGAGACTCACAGATATCTAATAAGTTTTATGTTAGCTATCGGCTATCTAAGGTAACCCTCATCCTTTACTCGAACTTGGGACCCGCTGTGTGTGAAAAGATTATAATATTGTATACAGAAATATTTTTAACAACTCTACATATATTGTTAATATATGCCCAATATTACACACACATACATTACACATACCCAATGCACTTCAAGTCATTGATTCTTTCTAGATCTCCATGCTTCCCCACACCCACTATGGCTCTTGATTTGCCACCAGCAATACTAAACTGATTGCAAACTTATCAATTGATTTTTGGAACTGTAACTCCACCTAAATTTGTGCTTGTTCTAGCAAAATTTATACACGTATTCAAACAATAGCTTCTTGTCCTAATTGCATTAAAAAAAAAAAAGCAACATTGCCTTGCATATTTCCATTAAGGAAAATAAATGATATATTAGTTCATATCCATGAATAGACAACCCTAGCTTTCAAAAATTTCGATGACATACCATTCCTGCCAAGAAAAAAATAAAAAATAAAAAAAATAATAGAATTGAATACCATTCTCAAGGAGGTAGATTCTTGCTCTTTCCAAGATTTTGCAAATAGAGCACACATATCAGAAGTCCATCCAAGAAAGCCCCTCCATTCATTGTATATACACTGCAAACGATATGCCCACTATCAAAATTAGAAGTTATCAAAATTAGACCTAAGATTATATAAAAAACTCTTCTCAATGACGGCAAAATTTAAACTGAGGATAGCTAAATTATGTCTCTTTGACCCTTTTTACACTTTTAGGAAACAGTTGATAATGTTGTTTGGTCCTAAAGTATTGTATACTAACAAACAAGGCAATTGCCAAGGGATGAAATGATGTAAACAAAAACTTAAATTTCATGAGCTAAGCCATAAAGTTAGCTACTAACAAAACATTAATGATCCTTAAAAGAATAGAGCCTAAAAAAACAATGGTCCTGCATACAAAATAAAGTAGAATTGATAGAAAAAAATATATTACCAATGCAATTTCCTTGATTTTTTTGTTTCATTTTTCTTTCCTTTGTCTAGTTCATCTTCTAATTCACAAAACCACACTACTAAGAAAAAACATGTAGCATAGAGAGAGCAATTTTGTTATGCCTCCAGATGGGCTCAACCCAAGCACAAATCGATCTATTATATTTTCCCTTGAGGTAACTGAGCAAACAAAAAAAATGCTTAAACAGATAATACACCAATCAAAGAATCTGAAATCTAGTTTAATATATGGGGAAAAGAAGACCTTAAAATTGCATTGTTGTTTCTTTAGTCCTTAGAAAAACCTTTTATTAGAAACAGTACAGCTCAGACATGCTACAACTTTCTCTCAAGTGAACAGCAGGCAAAGAAACAATCGAATAGCATACTTCAGAGAAAAATGACAATATAGTTTCGAAACAACCTCCATTGCTCATAAATTCAACCATTAAATATCTAAAGACAATAAAACACCCCAACGTACCATCTGAGTTTTCTGCAAAACAATGCCTTTCTCACCAGACTCATTAGAGACCAGAACGTTGGGACGGAAGCCCTTCCAGTTCCTATCGACTGCCGATTTCACCTCGACGACGCCGCGAACAACCACGAGTTTTCCATTGGAAGGCTGGGATCGATCAGAGGAATCATGAGGCTTGGAGCAATCGAGCAGTGTTTGGAGATCGGTGACGCACAGGGAGGGGGCTTTGCTGATTTGACGAAGAGCAGAGGAAGTGAAAGTGAACTTGAGGATACTTTGAACGGCGACATAGGTGAATAAATATTCACCTCCTTCCCTTGCTCCCCCAAAATCTACCACAAAACATCACAAAGCCCACAATCACAGCCACTGAGGTCGTCACGATCACCACCACCTAGTCGGACTCCATCGACACCAACAGTGCCTCCTGGATCGACCTCACCAACTCTGAGCTCAAACTCATCCTTGTCCCAGTCTTCAACCCCCCCTCCCTCTTACTCCCTTTATATGATGATCGGCCATCTCTCTATCTAGCCCTAGAAAATAGAGGAATCACCTTTTTGATGCATTAAAAATAAGAAAGGAAGGATGGAGAGAACGCGTAGTCGGAAGAAGGAATGAGAGAAGAGGAAATGAAGGAGGAGGGAAAGGAAGATTGGGAAAGGAGGGAGAGGTAAACGTGCGCGTGGAAATGAACTTAGCTTAGGTTAAAGTATTAGTGATGGTTTCAAAACCGTAAGTAATACCCTATTAGTAGTGACAAATCTCTCAATCCATCACTAATACCCTTAATTAATTTTTTTAATATATTTTTAAAATAAAAACACTATTAGTGATGGTTTCAAAACCGTCACTAATACCCTATTAGTAGTGATGAATCTCCCAATTCGTCACTAATACCATTAAATAATTTTTTTTAATATTTCTTAAATAAAAACACTATTAGTGATGGTTTCAAAACCGTCACTAATATCCTATTAGTAGTGACAAATCTTCCAATTCATCACTAATACTCTTAACTAAATTTTTTATATTTTTTTTTAAATAAAAACGTTATTAGTGATGGTTTTCAAAACCGTCACTAATACCCTATTAGTAGGGACGAATCTCCCAATCCATCACTAATACCATTAAATAATTTTTTTTAATATTTTTTTAAATAAAAACATTATTAGTGACGGTTTCAAAACCATCACTAATACCCTATTAGTAGTGACGAATCTCCCAATCTACCACTAATACCATTAAATAAAATTTTTTTTATTATATTTTTAAATAAAAACGCTATTAGTGACGGTTTCAAAACCGTTACTAATACCCTATTAGTAGTGACGAATCTCCCAATCCGTCACTAATACCCTTAACTAAATTTTTTTTATTTATTCATAAATATTAGTAGTGATGGTTAGCTAATCATCACAATAAGTAACTTTTAGTGACGAATTTAATCCCTCACTAATACCCTAGAATCGTCACTAATATTTTCTTGAAAAAATTTTCGCGCGAAAATTGTTTATCGCACAAAATTTTTAGTGACGAAAGTATTAGTGACGGTTTTAAAATCGTCACTGATAGTGTTGTATTATTGACAATTGCTAAAACCGTCACTAATGCTTACACTATTAGTGACGGTGTTGACCCTATGGGTCATATCCTATTTTGATTATGATAAATACTCAGGTATTTAATGAATACCGAGTTGATCTGCAGGTTTATCTTGGTAGTATTCTATGATAGAACTCGGAGACCAAGAGGAAAACGAAGACCCCGAAGACCCTAGATATAATTTATTTGTTGTAATTTATATTCGGGTCTGTAATATTTAAAGTCGGAAAGGTCTGTAATAGTAAATAGGTTCTCTAGTTTGTAATAATTGCATACATCACCTACATGATATAATACGTAAGCTCAAACCAAGAATAACTAAAAAGCATCTAGAAAGACCTTAGGGAATACCGGTTGACTGACACCGGATTTTTTTGGCGACTTCAAAAGGACCCATAAATGACCCTAGGACACTCACCATTGCACCTATGTATGTTAGACACTTGAATAGGGTGAATGTGCATTCAAACGGGGCCGAAATGCATAGTTGGTGCACTTTCGGTCGACCAGCACAGTCAGTTCATTTTGGCCTGGTCGACCGAAACCTCCCTAGGTCAAAAGTTTGACCATCTGGTCGACTGAACCAAGTAGTTCAAAAAGCTCTGGTCGACCAAAACCTCCCAAAGTCAAAAATTTGAACATCTGGTCGACTGACCCTTTTTGTACACTAAGTACCTGGTTGACCGGAGGGTCCTTAGGAGAAATCCCAGCAGTCTGGTCGACCAAAACTGCTCTGGTCAACTGAACCTCTCGGTTTGCCCTGATTTTTACCGTGGTTAAATATTTTTTAAACAAGATTAAAATATTTAAAATGTCATTTATCTTTTCTAATTATTCCAAGTGTGTCCCCAACAGTCATATTTTGTGGGGTATCTATAAATACCCCCTCATTTGGGATAATTAGCATGGGATTAAAAAGATTGATGAAATTAGGAATAACTTCCCAAGAAGGGAGGGGGGGTGAATTGGCTTTTAAAAATTTCTTTTAACTTCTTTTAAGAATCCTTAACTTCTTTAAATACTTAACCAATTCTTTAACTTGTTTTTTTAATTTCACCAATCACACAAGAACTTAGTTCTTTTGTCCAATCAATAACATAAGTAAACAACCAATCAATTAAACACAATCTTCAAACCAAACAATCAATTTAATTGCCAAATACAAGTTAAACATCAAACAACCAAACCAAGATATAAAGTTTTTAGCACTTTGGTAATATAAGATCTGAGATTGTTTGTTTGTTTATATAAGCCCCGTGATTATGAATTTGAAAACCTTGTGAAGAATGTAATTTAATATTCAACAATCCTTTCGCAAACACAATAAAGCTTTTGTAGTAAGCCCTAGATATAAATTTTAATCAAGCCCTGTATATATGGATTTTCTTAATATGATGTTCAATACAACATTCAATCACTCTTTCCAAATATTCAAAACTCAAATAAACTTCTAGTTAATTTATCTTTGAGTGTTTAACCAAGAAACGTACTCCCGTATGGTTTCTGCAAGATATGGTTTCACCAACATACTCCCTTTCGGTTTCCGCAACCCAAATCAAAATTAATCTTTAAGTTTACTTGATTTCCAAATATGCGTGGTATATTTGATTTTCAATTTAAATCATCCACGCAATTTTAAATATGTACTGAAAATAAAAAATAGGGAAAGAGAGAGTGAGACGGAGATTTTTACGAGGTTCGACTTATACCCAGCCTATGTCCTCGCCTTTGGCAAACCACCAAAGGATTCACTAAACCTGTTCCGTTGATGGGTGGAACAAAACCGATTACAATATTCCTTGGTTAAGGCTAGAGCCTACCTTCTCCAAACGATATTCCCTCGTTCGGTCACTCCTTTCATAGGCTGGAGTCCTCTTCTCTAAGTAATATCCCCTTGCTTAGCCAACGATCCAAACACCTTGGAACGTTAATGAACTACAAGAAACATAAGATAAAATCTGCGTACAAGTATACTCTCTCAAAGAGCAAGTTAGTACAATTTCAGCACTATATACTTAAATGTAAAATATCAATAGGAAATAGAATGAAGCTCAAGTGTAGAATTCACCAATATCATTCTTGGAAGAGGATTAGCAGTAGGAATTCAAAGGAAGAAGGATCAGCACTTCAGAATTCTCAGCAAAAGAATTTTTCAATGAGTGAGCAAGAGAACTTAGGAAGAACAAGAGTACTTTCAGCTCCTTAAAATAGATTTTTCAATTCTTAGGTTTTTTTTTTTTTTTTTTACAAAACCATGTATTTATAGGCTTTAAAACTTTCAAAAGTTTCCTTAAAGAATTTCCCTATTTATTAGAATATTTAAGGTTTAAATGACTGTAATTTAAAACATTAGAATTTTAAAAATTTGCCCGTTGAACAGTGTTTAAATGTCTAATAATAGTGAGCCCATTTCAGTGTTTTGGCCATAACTTTTTTTTTTATAACTCCAAATTAGGTGTTATTGGTGTCAAAAGAAAGCTAAGAGAAAATCCTACAACTTTCATATTTAACATTCTAAGTTCTTGAGTCTTCATGCTTTGTCCTTGGATTGAATCCATCTTTTCTTCAAACTTCCATATTCTTTAAGCTTTCTTACTTTGCCTTTCTTTGGATCTTTTGACTTTAATATGCCTTGACTTTCAACAACTTATTCATGTCCTCATGTTCTTCAACAAGTAATTCATGTCTTGACTCATTTAAGCTTCATTTGATCCTTGTGAGCACTTTGACCTTACTTCCATCATATTTGATCCTTGTGGGTACTTTGACCTTACTTTCACATATATGAACCCTGAAATATCATTACTCACACAAATACATTAAATTTCACTTGTTTGTTAGCATCAAAACAAGATAACAAGATTTTAAGCCTTGTAAGGCCAACAATTGATTAAGAGAAATTCTCTAAAAATCTCAAAACCTATAATACTCATATCCTATCCCCATTCACTCATACTTACCTTCTTCGATTTCTTAAATCCTCTATAAGTTGATTGAGTATTTATATTAATAGGTTTGCTCTCCCATTCATGTTTGATTGATTTATTTTTATTGAGAGCTAAACCTAAGTATTCTTAGGTGATTTTGTTAATAAGTCTATCCTAAGAAGACTTTCATTTGATCTTCTAAGATTGCACCTTCATTGCAACATCTTGAGAAGATTGTATTTGTTTTTGGTTGCAAAATATTTTCAAAATACTTGCAAATATCTAGTGTGTTTTATCTTGAAAAATCTTTGAAGAGATATTTTTTTGTGTGAGAAAAATCTTTGTTGCAATATTCATTGATTTATATCTTTAGTTGAATACAAGGATTAAACTCTTTTTGCAAACCAAACTTATACATTGCTAGAGCTTCATATATATATATATATTGTTTGATTGATATCTTTATTTGAGCACGTTGATTGAATATTTTGTGACACAAAGATTATACTGGTTTGCACTCTCATGCACTAATTACACCGATAGTAAATCTATTTGAGAGTAGACGTCTTAATACCACATTGAGCTTAATATTAAATCATATTGTGGTATATGTTATTGCTCGCATTTGGGTATGTATTTGCTTTACATGAAAGCACAATCACTGTACCCTTTGATTATATAAACATTTGTTGTATATCTAAGCATGGGCCTGAAGAGGGAGACTAGCCCTGGAATAGTTCTAGATTGACTTAGACCCGGTTAGGAAAGCTAGGTACGTCGTCCTGTTAAGGCGTGTAGGTTGAGGTCAGCCTTGCTAATTGACCTGGTTAAGGTTGAGGTCAGCCCTGTGTTAATTTGACCTGGTTAAGGTTGAGGTCAGCCCTGTGTTAATTTGACTTTGTTTAGGTTGAGGTCAGCCCTGTGTTAATTTGACCTGGTTGTTAACGGTGCCGCTCCACCCTTAAGTGAGCTACTAGTGGAATCCTCTAGCTTGCAAGCTAGAGGCGGGGATGTAGGCACAGTTGGCCGAACCCCGATAACATATCGTGTTTGTGTACATTGCCGCACTTTTTATTTACCATACGTGTATGTTATGGTATGAATGATACGCTTGATTTAATTTCTGCATATTATACTTATCAGCGTATTTGGAACTGCAAAGAAAGACCCTAGGTTGTTATACTCAGCTAACATCGAGTTCAATCTAGGAGAAAAAGTTTAAAGTTCCAATTCAACCCCCCTCTTGGAAATACACCTTTGATAACAGACGATTCTTAAAAACCGTCACTAATACCAACTTTTAGTAACGGAATTGAATTCGTCACTAATATTTTCGTCACTAAAAATCAGGTTTTTTGTAGTGTAAAAGATAAAAGAGTTTTCGGAAACAAAATCTTAAAAGCAATTAAAATGCATGCTCAGGTGACTGACTAGGTTTCATCAAGCGACTGACAAATTATATGATTTTAAAGAAAGGCAAATAGAATTATGATAGGCGCCTCACAAAACATTTTCAGACAATTGATAGTAGTCATGTGACTAAAAGAACATTGTCAGACGATTGACAGAACACTGACTTTTGAAATACGTCGAATTTTTAACATAATAGGTGACTGACACCTTTTGGTCAGGCGACTGACGTTCGGATTTTTTGAAATAAAGTAGCATTGAAAAGTCTTCAAAATTGTTTGCTTGGGCTCCATACTTTGTATAAACTTTGCAAAATACTCCAAGTAAACTTGAGCAACAAGGAATTACTTTTAGAACTCTATAAATACATGGAAAACCAAAGGATTTTTTATAACAACAACTACAAGTAATCAAACAATCAAAGTCTCTAATTCTCAAAGCTTTCTTGCTTACTCACTCTTGTTGAAGTTATACTGAATTCCTGCTGATACAACTACTCGGGTCTTGTGTTCTTATCAAGCTTCTTTCAATCTGAAAGAAGAACCCGATGATTAATTTCTTGAGCTTCAAATTCAGTATTTATTGATATTTAAATTTGAAGTATTTTAGTGCTCTAACTTGTACTTATCAGCTCTATTGTAGGAGTGTCTTTGTACACTAAATTTGTTTCTTATTTTTGTAAACGATTCAGGATTTTTGAATCGTTGTACCAAACATGAAGTATCACTTAGAGAGCAGGCTCCACCCTAGTTGAAAGAAGGATTGTAAAAGGCTACTCCTGCCCGTCAAAGGAGTGTGTAAGGTTGCTCCTACCCATAAAGGAGTGGTATAGTGGAATCCTTGGGTGAATTTGCCTAAGGCGAGGACGTAGGCGGGTATAACCAAATCTCATAAAACTCATGTCACACTCTCTTCCCTACTCTTTAATTTTATGCATATATAAATTGCGTGGATGTTTATTTAAGTATTGGAAATTAATTTGTCATTGAGATTGCGGAAACTTTAATTAAAGGGGGTACGTTGATTGATCTTTTGCGGAAATCTTAAAGAGAGTACGTTGATTAATCGTTTGCAGAAACCTTGATTAAAGGAAGTGCAATAATTGATCAATACCAAAGCTCATTAACAAATTAATTGGTTGCATATTTCATTTTACATATTTAACATCAATATTTGAGTTTTGGAAGTTTGGTTGAATTTTCTATTGTGTTTTCTATTGAAGAAATCAAGTCTTCCTTGTTTGTAAATGTTATTCATCAGTTATATATTTAAGCTCAAATCTAAATCTAAATATTGGAAGCATTGCTCAAATTGTTGTATGGTTTCATATTGTGAAAGCTTATATTGATTAATTAGATTGAATTGTTGGATGTGTTAGGGAACTTGCAAAGTATTCAAATTAGTATTCTCATTCATAAAGATTCAATCTTGAATTAATTATCCGCTATATTTGTGATTGTGCAATTGCTGAATCCAAAAAGGGTTAAGAAAGAATTAATTAAAGAGGGTATAAAGAAAATTTTAGTCCCAATTCACCCCCCTCTTGGGAATACAACTTCCTTTTCAATAATAATAATAAAACATGTGATAACATATGCATCTAGCTTAATTCCTCTAAACTAGTTATTAATGGTTCTGATATGACACACAATGAAGTCCATCTTGTATATCTTAAACACCTTTGTGCAAATAAATCCAAGTAAAGAAAGAAATCTCAAATAATGAATAGTGTATGAAGCTCAGATGAACATTATGACCCATGAATGATATATGTCAAATTACAGCAAAAAACATTCAAAAGGAAGAAGAAGCCAAAAAAATATTGAAAGATCCACAGAAATAGATTTGTTCCTATGCAACCCAACACCCCCCCCCCCCCCAAAACCTATGAAAAAGGTTTCAGATTTTTTTTTTGCCTTCCAAATTTTGTTGGGAGGAGCATTGTGATACCCCATGAAAGAAAGGCTTAAATGGATTAGATGTTACTATCCATATCAATAAGGTGCACCTTTCTTTTCGGGAGCTTTCCCATAAGAACTACATAGTTAAGCGTGCTTGGCTTGGAGCAATCTTGGGATGAGTGATCACCTGAGAAGTTTTCTCAGGAAGTGTGTGAGTGAGGACAAAACACACTGAAAAAGACACGTGTTGGTTTGTGTGGCCAGTCATTAGTCTGATAAGGCCCGCCCCCTGTTGTCTGGTCCAGGTGGAGGAGGAGAGACGCAGTGCTCCCTGGTAGACCCAGGTTGGGGCATTACAAGATGGGATCAGAGCGATTACCTAGCCGGAAGTGTGATGAGATTCGCATTGCCTAGGTTTGGAAAATGTGGGTTCGCAACGAGGACGTTGCGTTCTGTAAGTGGGGGAGAATGTGATACCCTGTGAAAGAAAGGCTTAAATGGATTAGATGTTACTATCCATATCAATAAGGTGCACATTTCTTTTTGGGAGCTTTCCCATAAGAATTCCATAGTTAAGTATGCTTGGTTTGGAGCAATCTTGGGATGAGTGACCACCTGAGAAGTTTTCGTAGGAAGTGTGTGAGTGAGGACAAAACACACTTAAAAGGACACGTATTGGTTTGTGGGGCCAGTCATTAGTCTGATAAGGCCCGCCCCTTGTTGTCTGGTCCAGGTGGAGTGTGACACCCCAATTTTCATACAATTTTTTTTCAATAATAATAAACAATTACACGTCATCCACAACACCCACAAATCGGCCACGTCAACAATCCTATTATCATTCATACGACCCGACCCGCATTGGGTATCGGGAAAAAAATTATTTTATTATACAACCTAACAGCGGAAGACAGTGTATACATATCAGTCAGAATACAATACCCAGAGTATCAATATACACATATACACAATACTATCTCATACCCAAAAACAATACAACCCTAATCCAAACTCACCCTGTATATCAGGGTTCCAGCTTCCTACTATCACGGAATTCTATCACCCGGTCGGTCTTTGTTCCCTGGAAAAATTTAGATAAATTGGGTGAGACATATCTCAGTAAGAAGGAATAAATTATTTACAATATGTGGCCATATGAGTACAATTATAATACACTTTACTTTTTAAATCACCATTTCATCTGAGAAAATACACTGATATACACATTTTCATAATCATATAGATATACAACACAAGCTTTTACAAGTTTTAAAACCATTTATCAAATTCAATGATATCCAACACATAATTATCCTCGAAGTTCCTGAGAATAGGGAAGATTACCTGCCCATACAGGTAGTTTCCCTTTGCCCTAACACGTTATGTAGCCGAGTATGATCACATCTGATACCTATCAGGGCACTTACCTTACTCAGTAAGCCCTCAGGCAGAGAGTTTCACTTCGTTGCAATTACATATGTCATTAACTCACACAGTTCATTTCTCAATTTCAATTCTTTCTTTCATTTCTCATTTTAGCCAATTTTATCATTCTTTCACTTTTCATTTCCACTTTACTTTCCGGCTCATAAGTATCCTCGGTATCAAATACCAACATCGCGTCTGTAACTCATGGCTATCCTAAGGATCTTTCTATATACGCCATGCTTCCCCCCATGGTCAAGGTTGTGTGGCCCGAAGGCTGGATCTAACTGCGGTTGGCCAACCCGGTTAGATCAAATATCATATCACATATCGCATCTGTAGTATGACTAGCCGGCCTATAACCCCGATCCAGACTCAGGGGGCCCAACAACCCTACACAATGGCACAGTCGACTGTCACGCCACATGCTCCAAGAGTCCGTGTGGTTGCACTAACACCACTAGCAATGGTACCGTACTCAATATCATAACCATCCAATAGGGTTTACCACCACAGACCCGCAATCATTATGCGGTATTGGCATTTTATCATTCATATTTCATTTATTTCCACATTTCTCATTTTTCATATTGCAAAATTAACATTGCAATATTTTCATTTCACATATTCACATTTCAATATCAGTATTCTCAACACATTTCATCATTTAAATGATATTTTCTCAGTTTATAATTCATCTTATCTCATACTATCATATACATATCTTATTTCACAATTACTCAATATTTTTCAAAACACATTTCCATATTTCACCTTTCTTCATTTTCTCAGAAAATACATTTCTTACATATTTTACTTTCATCATTTTCCACATTTCAATTCTCATATTAAAACATATTTCAATATCACATATTTCACAGGGTAAATCATCTAACTCAGTTTAAACATTTCTTAATATAAATCACATGCCACACAAATTTCATATGATATTTATATCATAATAAATTTCAGATAAAATAACATACGCCATTTTCACATATTTCTCAACCCATAATTTTCATAAAAATACTGTTATAATTTATTCCCCTTACCTGGCTTACTGAGAGTCTCGCTAGAACCCAAAATCTCACGCCCTTGGCGCCTGAAATTTAACTCCTGCAATTTACATTTTTCCCAGATTAATTAATCTATTTCTCCAAAATGGTACTCATCTAGCCTTCCCTAGGCTCCATATACCTCAAATTAATATTTAAACCATTATTTAACACCCCCACATAATTTTTAAAATTTTGCTTGCGGGTCCCAAAATTACACCCGCGGCGCTCACCCGGGTCCTAAATTCCATAAATCCTACTTCAGCCCCAGATGGTCGATATTTTAGAATTTATAAATTAATTTTAATTAATTAAAAATAAGCCCCTTAATAACCCCAGCACCGCAAGTTTAGGGTTTTGGGCCGACACCCCCACGAGAATTCTGTCCCGCTAGACTTGTAGAGAATCATCCTTAAATTCTCATGGTAGTGTCCGTTCGTCAATTGGGCTTATATTTTACAAGAAATTAAATAAAAAAGGAGGAAATGGCTTACCCTAGGGAATACACTTGTGCCGCTCCCACCATCGATCCGCTCGAGTAGAAATGATGACAGCGGCGAATGGAGTCCAATGGTATCTTCGGATTTTTGATCGAGTGAAAATTCGTCACAAAATCGAGGAGAGAGGGAGAGAGAATGAGAGGAGATAGAGACAGTTCAGAGGCTGGCCCGAGAAAAGAAAAGAAAAAAAGAAGAAGAAAAAGAAAAGAAGCCTGGGGGGGGGGGGGCGTGAAATATAGGAACACCTGAAGCTTCTTGAAGCTTCAAGTGATTTATAATAATAATAATAATAATAATAATAATAATAATAATAAATTTAATTAATATTAATTATAATAAATTTAATTAATATTAATTATAATATATTTTATTAATAAAAATAAAAATAAATTTTAATTATTTTTTTCTTTTTTTTAAATTTGATTAATTAATTAATTAATTAAATTTTTTTTTTAAATCATTCCACTAATCTTCTATATCCCTTTTTGGGGTTTTTACATTCTCCCCTCATAAAAATTTCATCCTCGAAATTTTGCCATTCCCCTGTTTCCCTTCCTTAGCGAAAACACTTCCAATTTTTATTAATTACCCTCACTTATGGCGGAGGAATACCGTGGTTACAACGAAGGCTCTGGGAGATTACAACCATTCAAAATTCTCCAAAAACCATTCACGTTTCTAAACTAAAAACCCTATCTATCCTATGTTACACTATACAAATAAAAACTACACAATATGATTCTTTTTACTCTTACTAGCTCAACTCTAAACTCCACTGAATAAGTGCGGATATCTCTGGCGCATCTGATCCTCTAGTTCCTAGGAAGCCTCCTCAATGACATGGTTGTGCCACATAACTTTTACCAGTGGAATCTTCTTCGTGCGTAGCTCCTGTTCCTTCCAGTCAAGAATCTGCACTGGCACTTCCTCATAAGCTAAAGTATCACCCAACTCCAGTGCCTCATATCTGATCACATGGGAGGGGTTTGAGACGTATTTCCTCAACATAGAAACGTAAAATACATCACGGATCTTAGATAGGACCAGTGGTAATGCCAAACGATAGGCAACTGGACCCACTCTCTCAAGAATCTCGAATGGTCCAATATACTTAGGGCTCAACTTACCCTTCCTACCAAACATCATAACACCTTTCAGTGGTGCCACCTTCAGGAATACGTGATCTCATGTGTCAAACTCCAATTCTCACCGACGAGTATCAGCATAACTCTTCTGCCGGCTCTGCGCTGTCCTGATCCTGTCTCTGATGAGTCTGACTTTATCCTAAGTCTATTGTATCAGCTCTAGCCCCAATACCTGTCTCTCTCCAACCTCATCCTAGTACAACGGGGATTGGCACCTCTTGCCATACAGTGCCTCATATGGTGCCATCCTAATGCTGGCCTGGTAGCTGTTGTTATAAACAAACTCAACCAGTGGCAAATATTGCATCCAACGACCTCCAAAGTCCAGCACACATGCTCGCAGCATATCCTCCAGAACTTGTATCGTCCTCTCTGTCTGTCCATCTGTCTGAGGATGAAAAGTTATGCTGAACGACAACTGAGAACCCATGGCCCCTTGTAGACTCTTCCAAAAACGAGATGTGAACTGTGGGTCTCTATCTAAAACTATGGACACTGGAATGTCGTGGAGTCTAACTATCTCCTAGATGTATAAATCAGCCAATCTGTCCAAGGAGTAGCTAACTCTGATAAAAAAAAAGTGGGCAGTCTTCGTCAATCGATCCACCACTACCCAAATAGCGTCCTATCCATGCAATGATGGCGATAATCCTGAGACGAAATCCATCGCTACATGCTCCCACTTCCACTCAGGAATGTGGAGTGGCTGCAACGATCCCACCGGTCTCTAATGCTCAGCCTTCACTTGCTAGCACGTCAAACACTGATCCAAAAACTGAGCTATCTCCCTCTTCATGTTGCTCCACCAGAAGGACTCTCGGAGATCCCTGTACATTTTAGTGCTACCTAGATGTACAGTATATAGGGACCGATGTGCTTCCTTTAGAATGACTTTCTTGATTTCAGGATCGGCATGAACACATAACCTGGTACGGAAACTCAAGGCTTCATCATTTGAAATGTTGAACTCTAGTTCCTGACCATCCTGCACCTTTCCCATAAGCTTTGCTAGTTCTACGTCATTCCTCTGAGCTACTTTAATCCTCTTCTATAGAGTCTGCTGCAAAACCAAGTCAGCAATGAACGCCTGAGAATCACCCTCTACCAACTCCACGCCGAGCCTCTCTAGACCCATCTGACTCGGATGCTAAATCTCCACTGCAGATACAGATGAATCCACTGATTTCTGACTCAAAGCATCAGCAACCACATTAGCCTTTCCCGGGTGGTAGCTGATAGTGCAGTCGTAATCCTTTATTAGCTCCAGCCATCTCCTCTGCCTCATATTCAATTCCTTCTGCGTGAATAAATACTTTAAACTCTTATGGTCAGTAAATATATCACACCTACCCCCATATAGATAGTGCCTCCAAATCTTCAGTGCGTAAACAACCGCCGCCAACTCTAGAACGTGGGTAGGGTAGTCCTTCTCATATTCTTTCAACTGTCGTGAGGCATAGGCTATCACTCTCCTCCGCTGCATCAATACACATCCGAACCCTTTATGGGATGCATCACTATAAATTAAGAACCCCTCTTCTCTTAAAGGAATCGCCAACACAGGCGCAGTGATGAGTCGCTGCTTCAATTCCTGGAAGCTTTGTTCGCATTCATCAGACAATTCAAACTTCGCTCCTTTCGTGGTTAATCGGGTAAGTGGACCTAACAATCTAGAGAAGCCCTCAACAAACCTACGGTAGTACCCAGCCAATCCCAGGAAACTCCTGATCTCGTGCACGTTCTTTGGTCGTACCCAGTCTACTACCACCTCAATCTTACTCAGATCAACAGAAATACCACCCTTGGATATGACGTGTCCAAGGAAGGTAACCTATTCCAGCCAGAACTCGCACTTCTTGAACTTCGTATATAACTTCTTCTCTTGCAACACCTGCAACACTATACTTAGATGCCCCTCATGCTCCTCTGAAATCTTCGAATACACTAGTATATCATCAATAAATACTACCACAAACTGATCCAAGTACTGGTAAAAGACCCTATTCATCAGATCTATAAACACTGCAGGAGCATTCGTCAATCCAAACGACATAACTAGAAATTCATAATGACCATGCCGTGTTCTGAATGCCGTCTTCGAAATATCTTCCATCCTGACTTTCACCTGATGGTACCCAGTGCGTAAGTCTATCTTCGAAAAGATTTGTGTCCCCTGTAACTGGTTAAACAAATCATCAATACGTGGGAGTGGGTATTTATTCTTAATAGTCACTTTGTTTATTTTCCGATAGTCGATGCACAACCTCATCGACCCATCCTTCTTCCTCACAAATAAAACTAGTGCTCCCCAGGGCGACACACTGGATCAAATAAACCCCTTATCTAATAGTTCTTGTAGCTGCTCTTTCAATTCTTTCAGCTCTACCGGTGCCATTCTATATGGCGCCTTCGAAATCGGCGCTGTCCCCGGAACCAAATCAATAACGAACTCTAACTCACGATCAAGAGGTAATCCCACAAAATCCTCAAGGAATATATCAGGAAAATCCCTCACCATTGGGATATTCTCCACCCTCAGTTCCCCTTCTAATACATCCTTCACACAGGCTAAATATCGCTAACAACCTTCTAATAGCCATCTATGCGCCTGAATAGCAAATAATAACTGAGGTGGGGTGCGCACACGTGATCCCACGAATCTGTACTCTTGTCCCTTTGGAGGTCTGAATACTACCACTCTTTGATCATAATCAATGCTAGCATAGTGGGAAGCTAGCCAATCCATGCTCAAGATTACCTCAAACTCATGTATGTCTAACACCACCAGATTAGCTAACAAAGACCTCCCCTGAATATCCACTGGACAGTCCCTGAGTACCTTTCTACATACCCCTACAGCCCCAGTCTGCGTAGTAACAGACAAACTAATTTCTAACTGTTGAGACTCAAACCCACACAATTTAACATAATCTCAGGCGATAAACGAATGCGTTGCCCCATAATCAAACAAAATAGTAGCTTTAAATGGCAGTATTCAAACAATACCTGTCACCACATCTCCTGCTACCTCAACATCTCCTGGCATCAGTGTATACACTCGCGCCAACGCAGTATTCCTCTGCTGTCCACCCCGATGTACCTGATAGCCTCCTCTGTACGGTTGAGGAGCAACCGCCACCACGGGTGGTGCCTGGCAGTTCCTCACGATATGTCTAGGCTGGTGGCACTGATAGCAAACAACCTCTCTCGCTCGGCACTCTCTTGGGTGCCTCCTCAAACATCTAGGACATAAAGGGAGCATCTTTCTGCCCTGTACTACTCGCTTTCCTCCTCCCTGTCATCGTCGTCCTCCGGTATCATATCTCCTCCACGGTCCTCGACTGGGCCCTTCCTGAAAATCAGAAGGCGTGGGCCTCTTCCTCCGGCTTTGGGCTGCTGCGCCTCTCTGTATGTTGCTTTCAATCACAGCAGCCCTATCTACTATTTTCAAGAAAGTATGAGCTCGAAAACCTACCACCTGCTCATACAGGTTCTGCCTCAAGCCCTCCTCAAACTTCCTCGCCTTCCTCTCCTCATCTGGCACCATATACGGGGTGAAGCCGGACACCTGAACAAACCTTACTGCGTAGTGCTGCACCGTCATAGACTTACCCTAGGAAATACACTTACGTCGCTCCTACCACCGATCCGCTCTGGTAAAATGACGGCAGCGGCGAATGGAGTCCAGTGGTATCTTCGGATTTTTGATCGGGTGAAAATCCGTCACGAAATCGAGGAGAGAGGGAGAAAGAATGAGAGAAGAGAGAGAGAGAGAGAGAGAGAGAGAGAGAGAGAGAGAGAGAGAGAGAGAGAGAGAGAGAGAGAGAGAGAGAGAGAGTTCAGAGGCTGGCATGAGAAAAGAAAAGAAAAGGAAAGAAGAAGAAGAAGAAGAAGAAGAAAAAGAAGCAGGGGGGGCATGAAATTTAGGAACACTTAAAGCTTCTTGAAGCTTCAGGTGATTTATAATAATAATAATAATAATAATAATAATAATAATAATAATAATAATATATTTAATTAATATTAATATTAATATATTCTATTAATAAAAATAAAAATAAATTTTAATTATTATTATTTTTCTTTTTTTTTAAATATGATTAATTAATTAATTATTATTATTATTATTATTTTTGAAATTATTCCACTAATCTTCTATATCCCTTTTTGAGGTTTTTACATGGAGGAGGAGAGACGCAGCGCTCCTTGGCAGACCTAGGTTGGGGCGTTACAAGCATGATCTGATAAACTTAAATATACTTTGTTTTGCTTATTTGCAAATCCATCTTTGAATATATAGAAGTACTAATCGTCATCTTTTTCAATGTACTTCATAATTTTTCAAAGGATGTTTCACCACCCCAAGTTCCTATTCCTTCACATGGAATGCCCCAATTTCAATTTCCTGAATTTGTATTGACACTATGACAAACAACTAGGAGCATAATTTGGCTAGTGAAACTCCTGGTCATTTCTACAAAACCCTATAAAGTGCAAGAGGGTGAGTTAAAAGGACAGAAAACTCTATGATGTGAAAATTATTAAGATGAGAACATCAAGATTAATTGAATTTTCAAGTAAGTTTAGTAGCAGTTGATAGCCAGTAGGACAGTGTCACAAGCTAAGCTTGTTTAGGGCATTATGCTTGCCTGTGACCGCTTGCCTTGTGTATTTAGGATGATTTTTCATCATGTAAATACTAGTGTAGGGTTATTTTTCAGTATTTATTTCATTGTATGCCAAAAAAGGCAGTATGACTCCTCGGTCACTTTGATGTTTCCTAGTGCTAAAGTGAGAATAGCCTAGAAAGCTCTTTAGGGGAGGGTGAGTGTTCATTAGTCATTGTAAAACTCACTAACTTTTTTCAACGTGTTTAGCCTACTTGCCTCCCTCGCTAAGCACATATGTCAACGAAGGTGTTGTTAATGAATTACGTTTGCTTTAAATTTTACTGCTTGCTTGCCACGACTTTCATGAATTGATTACTGTTTTCACTGCTATTTGAATGAATGCTAATGAAAGTGTTTTGTAGATGAATGTTGGTAAATGATAGGCTGGCTAGTTAAGCAAGAGTGCTTTAGCTAGCGCCACATGGCCTTTCACAAGGGTGTGAAAATAGTCGGACCGTGACATTTGGTATCAGAGCCAAGGCTCAGTTGCTACGAGAATTCAGTTACCTTCTTTGTGGGATTTGGGGAGCTTTGGTGAGTGACCATGGCACCAAACGATGCTGAAAGAATAAGGGCACTGGAAGCACAGGTTGAAGAAACAACCAACAATATGGCCAACGAGATGGCCCAACTAAAGGGACTTGTTGATGAAGTGATGGGATCACACTAGCATCAAGCATGTTTGACAAGTGAAATGTTAGAGGACTTTCACCA
The DNA here is from genome assembly GCF_029873635.1 of Malania oleifera. Lineage (NCBI taxonomy): Eukaryota > Viridiplantae > Streptophyta > Magnoliopsida > Santalales > Ximeniaceae > Malania > Malania oleifera. The sequence continues at coordinate 145,824,501 of NC_080417.1, forward strand.
CACTGTGGAAACTTTGCAGGCTCGGATGGCTGATCTGGATGCAAAGGTGAATCTGATGGTTCTTGCTATGGGGAATTCCAACACTCCGAGAGTTAGCAAGACCAAGGTACTAGAACCCAGGACATATGGGGCTGCCCGTGATGCTAAGGAGTTGGAGAACTTCTTGTTTGATATGGGACAATATTTTTGCGCTTTGAGGATGGCCTCAGAACTGGTGAAAGTGGATACTGCAACCATGTACTTGGTTGGTGATGCCAAACTATGGTGGCGTGCTAAGGACAATGAAATTGAAAATGGAAGCTGTGTAATTGATAGTTGGGCAGACTTGAAAAGAGAACTCAAGGCCCAATTCTTTCCTAAGAATGTTGAGTATAATGCAAGGAAAAAGCTGAGAGACCTCAAGCATACTGGGTCAATCATGGAATTACGTGAAACAATTTTCTATTTTGATGTTGGATATCAGGGATATTATGATACCCCGTAAATGAAAGACTTAAAAGGATTAAATGTTACTACCAATATAAACAAGGTGCACCTTTCTTTTCAGGAGCTTTCCCATAAGAACTCCATAGTTAAGCGTGCTTGGCTTGGAGCAATCTTGGGATGGGTGACCACCTGAGAAGTTTTCTCAGGAAGTGTGTGAGTGAGGAAAAAACACACTAAAAATGACACGTGTTGGTTTGTGGGGCCAGTCACTAGTCTGATAAGGTCCGCCCCCTATTGTCTGGTCTAGGTGGAGGAGGAGAAACGAACGTTAGTTGACTTGTTTGCTGCCTTGTTTGTTGACCCCTGCTCTACACTTTCCTCCCGTCTCTATCTCTCACCCAGGTTAGGGCGTTACAGATATGTCGAAGAAGGAAAAGTTGTTCTATTTTCTAGAGGAGATGAAACCGTGGGCAAGAATCGAACTTCATAGACAAAGAGTTCAAAACTTGTCTACTGCACAAGCTACTATAGAACGCTTCACTGACTATGCTAGGGAGAATACCGCTTCATCCAAAGGGTTAGGTGGAGAGGGAAACAATGGAAAGTCTTTCAAGAAAGGCAAACCCAAGAGTGGGGGAACTGACTATAAAGCATCAACGTCGAAGGAAGCTTCATCGTCTCGAGGGTTCAAGACACCTAAGGGAAAGGGTAAACTTGAGTGTTACTTGTTTCGAGGTCCTCATAGAGTTTTTTAGTGCCCTCACAAAGCAACACTTAATGCTTTACAGGCTTCCATTGTAGAACAAGCAGTGGAAGATGATGGGGAAGAAGATAAAACCCCGAGGATGGGTGCAATGCGGCAGGTGAGCGCATTGGAAAAGCAGGCTAAAGCCTCAAATGTTACACGAGCCAGAGGGCTAATGTTTGTGGACTTGAGAATCAATAGGAAGAGTACCCGTGCTATGGTGGATACTGGGGCTACCCATAATTTTTTTTCGCAACCGAAAACTTGGAGACTCAACTTATCCTTAGAGAAGGATACAGGACGCATAAAAGCAGTTATTCTGTAGCCCAACCTACTTTGGGAGTAGCCAAACAAGTTACTGTGAAGCTTGGGCAGTGGGAAGGTCACGTGAATTTCGCAGCGGTGCCATTGGATGACTTTCCAGTCATTTTGGGAATGGAGTTCCGAAGGGGGACGAAGGCAGTGCTAATGCCTTCAACTGGTTCCCTATGCCTGATGGGAGATTACCTATGCATGGTGCAAGCTGTTGCAATGAAAGGAGACGATGGGAAGTTCCTTTCAGCCATGCAACTCAAGAAGGGTTTGAGAAAGGGAAAGCAAACATATCTAGCCATGATGGTGGTAGATGAAGAAGTAGGCCAAGAGCTGGTGCCTACGACTATCTAAGCGGTGTTGGATGAGTACAAAGAGGTGATGCTGGATAAGTTGCCTCACAAATTACCTCCACTACAGGGTGTGGAGCGTGAGATCGAGCTATTTCCAGGGTGAAACCACTTATAAAAGGGCCATATCGGATGTCGCCTCCAGAATTAGAAGAATTGAGGAAGCAACTTGATGAGTTATTGAAGCAAGATATGTTCGCCCTTCCAAAGCACCATTCGAAGCACCGATGCTATTTCAAAAGAAACATGAATGCGAGCCTGCGGATGTGTGTAGACTATCGTGCACTCAACAAGGTGACAGTGCGCAACAAGTATCCTATGCCATTGATTGCTGATTTATTGGATCAGTTGAGTCATGTCAAGTACTTCACTAAACTTGACTTGAAGTCAGGCTACTATCAGGTGAGGATTGCTGATGAGGATGAGTTGAAGACTACTTGTGTGACACGGTGTGGGGCATATGAATTCTTGGTGATGCCATTCAGGCTAACGAATGCGCCTGCAACATTCTATACCTTGATGAACCAGGTTTTTCATGTGTACCTTGACAAGTTTGTTGTGGTGTATCTGGATGATATTGTTGTCTACAGTTCCCCATTGGAGGAACATAAAAAGCATCTATGGAAGGTGTTCAACAGGCTGAAGGGGAACAGTTTGTATGTGAATAAAGAGAAGTGCTCTTTCGCTCAGCGGAGCATCAAATTCCTTGGTTATGTGTGAAATTAGGAATAGCTTCCCAAGAGGGGGGGTGAACTGGAATCTTTTTATTTTAATATATTTTTTAATCTAGTTCTTTAGATACTAGAGAGAACACAACAAATAATATATAGATACACCTTAGAATACTTGTAATTCAAACAAACAAGATAATTAATAACGTTTAAACAATTTAACCACTTAATCAAGGGTAATATATATTTTGTTGATTTCCCTGTGAATATGTACCACCAGCTTTGAATTAACTTCCAGTATGTTCCTTTCTTGATTAAGATTTCCGCAGATTAACCAACGTACTCCCTTTTGGGTTTCCGAAAACGGTTAATCAAAAACGTACTTTCTTAAATACCAAGAATCTTTATTTCTTTCTCTTTAAAACTTATTACCTGCACTTTGAAATCATACAACATAGAAAATAACGTATATAAAATAGAGAGAAAGACACAAGATTTTTACGAGGTTCGGCTTCAACGCAGCCTACGTCCTCGCCCTTGGCAAAATACCAAAGGTTTCCACTATCGTAGTTCCGTTACCGGGTGGAACAAAACATGTTTACAATCACTCCTTTGGTCAAGGCTAGAGCCCGCCTTCTCTAAACAATATATCCTTGCTTGGTCAACGTTCCAACAGCCTGGAAACGTTCAACATCTACAAAAGAAATATTAAAACCTGATGTACAAGGGAAGCTCACTCAAAGAGCAGATTAGTACAGATAAGAACTATGTACTTCAAAAGATAAAATATCAACAATGAAATAAACTTTTGAAGCTTTTCAAAGAATTCAACAAAATCCTTTTCTTCAGATGAGAAATCAGTAATTCTTCAGGATTTGATGAACAAAATATCAGAACAACAATACGTTCAGCTTTGCAAGAGATTGAGTAAGAGATATTAGAACAAGAGAGCTTTTAAGAGAGTTTTCAATTACTTGAATATGTTTTGATTCGAAAAGCCATGTATTTATAGGCTTTCAAACTTGTTTCCATGTTGCAAAAGTTTCCTTTGAGAGCTTCCCAAAATTTTAGAAAGTTTAGAGCTCAAACGGCTATATTTTAAAACATAAAAAATTTTTTTCCCCGTTGAACAGTGTTCAGTTGACTGAAGTATTGTGGCCAGTCAACTGAAGTTCCTTAAACCCTTAAAAATTTGAACTAGACACAGGGTCAGTCAACTGAAGTCAGAGTTCAGTTGACTAAAATCGTAGGTTTAGTTGATTGAGGTCACAGGTTCAGTTGACTGAAGTGTCTTATACTTTCAAAAATTAAAACAGGATATAGGGTCAGTCATCTGAAGTCAGAGTTCAAATGACTGAAATCGCAGGTTCAGTTGACTGAGGTCACAAGTTCAGTCAACTGAAGTTACTGCTGCAACTCTCTGCCTGTTCTAGAAATTCTTCAGTCAGCTGAACTTATTCTTCGGTTGATTGAAGTAATTCTTCAGATGTCTGAACTCAATGTTCAGTCAACTGAAGTCTTTACTTCAGTCATCTGAACTAAAAAGTTCAGTCAACTGAAGTCTCTACTTCAGTCTTCTTTACTTTCTTTAAAAAAAAAAAAAAACTCTTTTGTTCTCTCATGAAATAAATATTTAATTTAAATAAGTCTTTAAACATTAATAATCTCTTAGAAAAAGCTTCAAAATATATTTCAAAGATATTTTGCCTTTTGAAATACTTACATATATGTTTCCTAGGCCTTCAAACTTGAGTCCTCTCATCTCTTGAGATATTTTAAACAATTTTCTTAAGCTTCAACAATATTAGACCCTTCATGAATTTTTGAGAAGATATCTTCATACTTGACTTATACTTTATTCTTCTCATAAATCATACTTGATCTAAATTTGAGCTTTTGCTTTGAATCACACTTGATTCATATTTTCTGAAACATCAAAACTCAACTTTGTTTTAAGTTAAATCATCCTTTGTTTGTTATCACCAAAATCAATTGAAAGACCTTGCAAGGCCAACAATGTGATTGGACAAGGTCATATCAGGATGGATATGGAGAAGGTAAGGGCAATTCAAGAATGGAAGATCCTAACAACAGTGAAGGAGTTGCATTCCTTTCTTGGCCTTGCCAACTACTACAAGAAGTTTGTAGAGGGGTATTCATGGAGAACGGCCCCTATGAAAGAACAACTAAAAAAGGGTCATCGGTGGAACTGGACAGAGAAGTGCTAGGGAACCTTTGATGACTTGAAGGTTGCCATGATGAGAGATCTGATACTTGCTCTTCCGAATGTCATGAAATCCTTTTAGGTACAAACAAATGCATCAGATTTCGCCCTTGGAGGAGTCTTGTTACAGGAGGAGAATCCTGTTGCATACGAAAGCCGTAAGCTTAGTGAAGCAGAGTAAAAGTACACAGCTCAAAAGAAGGAGATGCTAGCGGTAATACATTGTCTTAGTGTGTGGAGGCATTACTTACTTGGATCAAGGTTTGTGTGAAAATAGATAAGTTAGGTGTTAGCCATTTCTTCACATAGCCAAAGCTGACACCTAAGCAGGGCCGATGGCAAGAATTCTTGGCGGAATTTGATTTTTCCTTTGAGCACAAGGCGGGGTGATTGAAGAAGTCATGGATGCATTGAGTAGGAAGGTCGAGCTAGCGGCCTTACAAATGGTAGCACATTTGACTTTGAGTACTGTTACCACAACGATGCTCCAAGGAGAACTTAGCCAAATATCCAGTTGCGCAGAACTTAATGAAGCTTACCAAAGAAGGGAAGGCAGGACAGTTCTGGATGGAAGATGGATTGCTGATGACCCATGGTAACTGACTCTTTGTGCCACGAGCTGGTGATCTGAGGAAGACATTGTTGAAGGAATGTCATGATACCATGTGGGCCGAACATCCAGGATGACAGCGCACTTTGGCCTTACTAAAGTAGGGGTACTATTGACCGCACATACGTGATGATGTGGTTGATTATATCCGAACTTGTCTCACTTGCCAATAAGACAAGGTGGAGCAGAGGAAAATTGTTGAGCTATTGGAGCCCCTACTAGTATCGTCCAAACCGTGGGAAAGTGTCTCATTGGACTTCATCACCAACCTGCCCAAAGTGGGGGATGCAGGGTCTATACTTGTTATTATAGACATGTTTTCGAAGTATGGTACATTCATAGCCACACCAAAGTACTGTTCGGTAGAGGAGACAACACAGTTGTTTTTCAAGAATATTGTGAAATATTGGGGTGTTCCCCAAGACATAGTCAGTGACCAAGACTCAAGATTCATCGGCAACTTCTGGACAAAAATTTTTAGAATCCACGATTAACAACTTGAAATCTCTTCGAGTTATCACCCACACACAAATGGACAGATGGAGAGAGTCAATGGGCTACTAGAAGAGTACTTGCGCCATTTCGTCAACGCCAACCAGAAAAATTGGCTACAACTACTTAATGTGGCTCAACTTTGTTTCAATACCCAAAAGAGCTCAACAGCCAACAACAGCCCTTTTGAGCTTGTTATAGGCCAGCAGCCGCTGTTACCTCACATAGTGGATGAGTCATGCAGAGGAAAGAGTCCTAAGGTGTACATCTTCACCAAAGAATGGAGATAGAATACTGAGATTGCCTAGCCTACTTGGAGAAAGCTACTAAGCGTATGAAGAAGTGGGGAAATCAGGTGAGAAGACCGCAGCACTTCAACGTAGGTGACTTGGTGCTTGTTAAGCTCAATTTAGAGCAGGTCAGGTCACTATAAGGATAGGATAGGAGACTACTTTGCAAATATGAAGGACCAGTCCCCATCTTGGCCAAAGTCGGGAAGGTCTACTACAAAATCGACCCTCCAACTTGGATGAAAGTGCATCTTATGTTTCACATCAGCTGCCTCAAGCCATACAACACCAACATCGATGATCCGAGCAAAAGTCAGTTAACTAGAACAGAAGTGAGTACAGTTCAACCTGACAGACATAAAGTTGAAGATATTCTTGCAAACAGAGAGTTCATATCCTCAAGGAAGAAGCGGCGAGAGTTCTTAGTGAAGTGGAAAGGCCTTGGTGATGAAGAAATTAACTGGGTTTTTGAGGAAGATATGCAACCATTCGTGGACAAGTTGAAGTGTACCTAGCGTCAAAGTCTACGAGAATGTCGACCACATAAGTGGGGGAGAATGTCATGAGTTAAGCTTGTTCAGGGCATTATGCTTGCCAGTGACCACTTGCCTCGTCTGCTTGGGATGGGTTTCCATCATGTAAATACTAGTGTAGGGTTATTTTCCAGTATTTATTTCATTGAATGCTAAATAAGATAGTATGACTCCTCGGTCACTTTGATGTTTGCTAGTGCTAGAGTAAGTGTTCATCAGTCATTATAAAACTCATTAGCTTTTGTCAACGTGTTTAGCCTACTTGCCTCCCTCGTTAAGCACATGATGTCAACAGAGGTGTTGTTAATGAATTACGTTTGTTTCAATGTTTACTGCTTGCTTGCCATGACTTTCATGAATTGATTACTGTTTCTGCTGCTATTTGAATGAATGCTAACGAAAGTATTTCGTGGATGAATGTTGGTAAATGATAGACTGGCTAGTTAAGCAAGACTGTTTTAGCTAGCGCCGCACGACCCTTCACACGGGTGTGAAAATAATCGGATTGTGACAGACAACGAAGCCCATTACCAATCTCCAATGGCTCAAACTAGAAAAATTAGGTAGGCAACATTGAGCACCTTCAAGAATCTACCCTTTGCAAAGTTAATATTGAACAAAAAAGAACAGCATCGAAAGACATGGATTAGCATTTACAACAATCATGAAATGATAATAAAGCTCAACATCAATGTAACCTTCCCAATGTTTGGCAATGGATTATCGAAATGAAATGTAATGAAATATTACATGGCGAAGAAGTAAAATTGCAAATACCAATTCCATTGAATTCCTCTTAACATATGACTTGTTTAATTAAGAGTGAGAATCATCACAGTGCAGATTATAGGTAGTATAGCAAAAAGGTAATCCCACCTGGTACACAAGATGGTGGTTCAAATTGCATCCTTAAAGTAGTCGGGTGAAGAAAAAGCATGTTGCAGATAGATGAGATAATGGAGTCAGGATGACTGCTCATCCTATCTCCATCTTCCTCAAGATTTGGCTTCTTGAAGAAGGTTTTGGCATTTGGCAATGCAGTATTGCACACACAAGGTTTAGTTGATTGAATTGGAGATCTTGGAAATTAGAACATGAGACCTAATTGGGTGAACATGGTAGCATCAACAAGGCCCCACGCATTATAAATTGAGGGCTTGAGGCCGCAGGGGGGGACAACTTGAAAGAGAGAAGTACGCAAGGCTAGGAGAAGGCAGCATATGATGAGTAAGAGCTAGAGTTTTGGGATTGAGACTAATTAGCGGGAGAGACAGAAAGATCCCAGTTTTATTCAGTTTCTCGGATTTTTGTGCTATAAGGCTGTGTTTGGAAGCATAGTTTTCCAGATTTACAACCATGCAGGGATAGATTGTTTAGAATTTGAGCATGCTTATGCAGTCAAAAACACTCCTACGGTCACACACAAATACATATACAAAAATTCCTTCATAAATTCAGTAATAAAGACCTACAAATATCAGAATTTGGATGGAAAGAGGAGCTTGGTTGACACAGACCCATCTAAAAATTGGACGGACGACCAGCAGGACCAAAGCAAGCTCAAGTGAAGCTAGGACCCAAATGGTTGTGTGGATCAGAATGCGATATATTTGCTTCAAGATGCACATGCAAGGAATCTACACACCAATCGCATATGCAAGGAATCCATGCACCAATACATACAATGCATAGATCTCAAACATATTTCTTCAAATTAATTCAAGATATTAAATTTCAAAAAACTAACACAGCATGTATGTGCATGAAGCTTATATTGGATTTCACGAATTGATCAACCTCAAAATTCAAGAGATTATCTAGCAACAGTACGGCCTATAAAGACACGATGCAAAAACAGCACAGTTAATATTGATTAATCCTTGATATATAGAAAGGAAAAAGATGATCTGACAAAAGTGACCAAAAACAAGAAAAGCTTCACAGAAAAGTAGCACCGTTCCTCTTCTATGCACCTTCTCTCGATGACATGTGAACAAAGGCTTCAGAATTTTTTTGCCTTGGAATCACTTTTTGGGAAGAGATTGATCTGGCAAGTTTCTGAGCGCCTAGGGAACATTAATAATTTCGTGCTCTGTCCAACTCATCCATCTCAGGAAACTTAGAAATATAAATTTTCATCTTTCTCAACACTTCTGCATTCTTCAAAACATACTTCACCAGCTCCAGTTCAGTTTCTCCCCCACTGAAAGACCCTATTTTGATTCCCTCAAGGCGTAATGACAGACAAGGAGGCACAACGTGGTTTTACAAGTACTGAAGCCCAATGTAGATATCTGAAAAGCCCTGTTGAGAGGACGAAGGGGCTGTAAAAATCATGCGTGGGAAACTTGTTAAGCCGCAGCTAATGTCAATTTCAATTCCGTCACCTGTGGAAAGACGAGCACTTTGAGATTTGGTGAAAAATGGAGTAAGTTTAGTAGCTGTTCAAATTCAAAATAGCCATAATCATCTTCATAACGGATCTCCAAATGAGTCAAATTAGAAACCACTGTTACCATGGCTTATCATTAAAAGCCTACACCTGTGCAAGATTGATATGTGCATATAGAATTTAGACAAGAAGAAGAGTATATCATCAGTTATTGGCTAGCTTCTACAAATCATGCATTGTTTGGATATTTGAAAAGAAAAAACTAGTTATTAATTTATAGGGTAAAAGTCACTGACTTCCGAGATTTCACAAAAAGATAAGAACTTTTTCTCTAAAATTTCAAAAATATCAAAGATCTCTTTCAAGATTTTAATAATTCTACATACCTCTCCTAAAATTTGCTAAAAGACATAGACCTCAACTTACATTTAGTAAGAAAACAATTTTTTTGGGGGCATAAGTGTCTAAAAAATCAAATATTAAGGAAGGTATGCAGGATGTTTGAAATCTAAGAAGAGGCCTATAAAAATTTTGGAACCTCATGAATAAGGGGAGGCCGTTGACTTTTTATCATTAAGGAAAATTTCATTTAATGATTATGTACGTTGATTTAATTTGATTGGCCAGCAGCTAAGTTCAGCCTTCAGACCGCACAACCTAGTCATGAGGGTAAATATGACTTACGACTAACAGGTATAAGAGTGGTTTTTACAATATATGTTTATACATATTTAATTGCGTGTACAGAGTTATTGATGATTTGAAAGAAAAATATATGTTTATATGAAAAGGGTCGTTCTTGTGCCTAAATGACGATCTAAAGAAAACATATAAGGAAAAAAAAAATATATATATATATATATATGTATATAATTAAATATATTTACAATTTTAAAGTTAAAAGTTTAATTTAATAGTTACAGTATATGGTTATTAAATTTTACTGTTATAGTTGATGGTAAAAGTTTTATGCAGAAATTTTTAAATTTACATTTATTTTAAAAGCAGTTTTGAAGTTATAGTATTAAATATTATTTTACGAAATTTCAAAAGTTCATTTTGGTCACACATTAATAATAATCTTATTTACTTACTGAGCGTCGTTTCATCTCAATCATATTTTACATTTCAGATGACTCTGAAGTGCATATCGGAAATTAGGTATAGCAAGCATACGGGTGGGGATAGAAAAAAAAAAAGAAGGATTTATTAGAAATATTAGTATGATGTCAGATGATTATCTATTGTATAATTTTTCTTCTTTTGAAAATAAATTATCGTAATGCGGTTATGTAGTGCTCTGGTTTAATAATAATTGAGTTTATTTACTTCCGCTATAAATCAATGGTAAAAAGTAAATATCTCAGATCCTTCAGGGTTAAGGTATTACAGTGTTATTCATCTTGCTACGAATTTCAGTTTCCATACAAGATCAAAGTACAATATTGATGTACGATACCGTTGGATCATAGATGCATTGAATGATAAGTTATTGGAACTTGATAAGATTCAAATTAATGATAATGGTTTTGATATGTTGACAAAGACACTACCAAGGGAGAAGCTTGAAGTTTGTTGTTCGATCGTTGGGATGACGATTCCCCTCCACATAGTTGGAAAAGAGGAGATTTGTTGGGTTATTTCCTTCCATGTAGAGGAAAACCCAAGTGGGCTTTATTAAAAGGCCAAAGCATAACCTTTTAGTATGATAACTTAAAAGAAGTTATAAAAAGAGAGAGGAGAAGGGAGGAGTCGTTACTTCTCAAAAGAAAGAGAGAAAAACGTGATTTTTCTCATACTGCGCAGATTTCATCAAGACTCCGATCCTGCTTCGTTTGTAGTCCGATCGAACTAAAATTTGGAGGAGAGGTTCACGACTCAAGGAGTTACAATCTGAATGGTAGAGATTAGATTTTGAGCTCGAGAGTTGGGATTTTTGCTCGTGAATAATAACCGTGATTTTGATATATTCTCTCCAATTCTCTTTGTATTTGCCAAGATTGATGATATCTTGATGAGATATATTTGTAGCCTCTAATTGCAATTAGAGAAGACGTGATGTACCCATTATTTAGTTGATAGTGGAGGTTTCGAATGGACTAGATCTCATGGTTTTTCTTCTTTACACTAGGAAAGTTTTTCACGTAAAAAATTGCTTGTATTCTTGCGGCTTGGTTTGCTTGATTACTTTTCCTATTATTTTCAGCACGTATAAAAGTAGAAGTACACTATATTTGTTTGCATATAGTGAGAAGAATTATTCCGCTATGGTTGTTTGTTGATGTCTCTCCTAACAAGTTCCTGCTGCTAAGCATCATTAAATTCATATGCTTTTCTTCTTTCTTTATTTATGAGCCCCAACAAGTATAAGAACCATACATACAAATACAATATGAATATTCTATTGCTCTTGTGATATATGCTTTGTTGTGGTATTGGTTTCGCTTTAGATGCGTTAAACCCACAAGTTGTATGTAAAGCAAATACTGAGTCCATTTCAGTTTGATGTTGCATGCATGCTTAAGATGAAACTATGAATATTATATTTTTTTTCTTCTCAATTATAGCTAGGCTCGTTTCAAATGAAAAGAAAAATTATTTAAAAATAAACCAATTTATATATTTTCTTTTGTATTTTCTTCCAATATCAACTGTTATTAAAAATGAAAAATAATCTATATGATTAATTTTTTTATAAAAAAAAAATCAAACGTCAATTATGTGTAGAAATAATCTTTCACCCCTTAATTTATTTTATTTTATTTCTCACTTTTCTTGATAATTAATAAAAATAAAAAAATATGAATTTCTTTGTGTTTTCTTTTTTATTTTTTTGGTTCCTTTTTGGAGAAAAGAAATGAAAGGAAAAAAGTAAATTCATTTTGTTTTACTTATTTTCTCTTGATATTAAATACTGTTGAAAATAAATTTCTTAAATATGATTAAAAATTAAATTTTTGTTCATTGATTACATAATTTTTATTTTTATTTTATCTCACTTTCCTTGATAACCAAACACAAAAAGTGGATTGGATCCTTTGAGTTTTTTTTTTTTGTTGTTTCCAAAATATTTTATAAGTTCCAAACAAATCTTTAATATTTTAGTTCCAAAAAAAAAAAAAGAAAAGTTCCCAACAAGTCCATAATGTTTCCATTTTGTGGGAAGAAGGATCAATACTCAATTTTTAGTGGCAACAGAATATTTTTAGTGTCAACAGAATGATGCTCACACGTGCTTCTTAAAATAAGCATAGTAATCCTTACAACTAGATCTGATTAATTTAATAGAGGTAAAAGCTATAGAATAGCACAGCAGTCACGCTCAACAAAAATTGGCACCAAAGCTATCTGCATCTTTCCGAAGCTGTAAAGCTGTGGGTAATTCTCCAAATTAAGGAACAAATGGCATCGAATTGCTGCCATCATTATCATCAGTGAAAGCAGCTTTGGGCTCCGTGCCAGGCCAAGGAGCACCTTAGCTCAAGGGCGCCCAAAAAAGGGGAGCGGATCAGGGCGGGTCAGCTCTCCAAAGCATGGACGCAGCTAAGGGTTGTGCAAGCCTAGTTATTTACAAAAAAAAAAAAAGTAGAAATATTTACAAGCTTCAAAACTTGAAAGATGCCCTTCCAAGATTTGGATTTTGGAGTGAGCAAACAAAACTATCCCCTATTTTGTTGTAATTCATTAATGGATTGCAGAATGAGATCTATTGAATTTCTAACAAATTAAAATGTGTCAAAAGGTCATACATAATAGGTCTATGGATATATACATTTTGACATGCATATTATTTTTGGTGTTTGGAATTGCATACTACTATTTTTTTTCGATTCAATTTGTGTGTGTGGTTGTTTGGAATGGTACCTATGGGCTGAAGTTTTAATTTTTTATTCTATCGCAATATTTTAACACAATGATGTGATGTCTTAATATTAATTATTTTATAAAGCTTTCCACACTTATGATGAATTCTAATAATTAAATCCTCACGTGGAATATTGTCATTGTTTTCTTCCTTACACTCAAGTCCACTTACATTTTTGAAATAAAAAAATCAAGTGAGTTAAGTGTAGTTGGGGATCCAATGCAAATAGAAATCAGAGGAGAATATCAATTTATAGCAAGCTTTGAATAAACACGCACTCAAATCGCATATATATGAATTATAAAATACAAAGGTGCATGGTCAGGGAATCAAAGCACCACCGCCATTAATACATTATCAAGCTAGCTCGAACTAGAGTTGTTATTAAACAAACAAAACCATTTATTTGAACTAGCTAGGCAAGCATGACAGATTGCCCATCATATTAGATCATAAAATACAAAAGAAAACCTTGCACACCCCGCAGAGGGGTATTGAAAACACACATACATACATAATATCACTTGTGGGTGTATAGATGTCAATAACAACTCTCTTATATATATAAAGAGAGAGGGAGTTTATTATATATGGAATGGATGCGGATGGATTTGATCAAGGAGGTCGGTGGGTTAACATATGGTGATGGAGAAGAGAATTAAGCGCTGGCGAGAGCAGCATCAAGTTCTTTGGTGAGATGGACGACGAAGTCGAGGTAGTGGTGAGGGGGAGGGATAGATGGGCTGCGTCGCTCGTACTCCAAGGTCCAGTGCGCCACTCCACCATTGTCGCCCTTGGGACTCACCTTCAGTATTCCATTGTACACTTTGAGGTCCTTCAATGGGTCTCCTTCAAAGAACTCAAGCCTCAGTGTCTCATTCTCATCGTCTACATAAAACTTCTCTTTTCCACTCTCCACTTTCCCGTCTACATGCACGTACAATATTCCAAACCATTATCAAGATCAATAAGACACCTATACATAAAATACATACATACATATATATAGTTCGTAGAACAAGAAGAAAGAAAGTGAAACAAAGTAATACTTCTAAACCATATCACAAATTGAAGAGACATCAACATAAATGAGTTTTTCATGAAAGATTAATCGGTTTCTTTTCTTTATGCTAATAACTCAATTCTCAAAGGGTCAAATTTGTATTTGATATGGAGATGGACCATTTGTTGTGGTAGGTGTTTAGAAGATAGCTCATGATCAACCCACCCGGTCCCGGTAACATACATAACAACTAGACATGTTTAATTAAAATAAGACTAAAAGAGAGATGTATATATATATGTATATGGCATACCAGGGAGGACATAGGTCCAATGCTTGATGGCGCCATGAGAGTGCCACTCGCCTTCATGGAGCTTGACATCCTGAATCCTCTGGGTGCAATTGGGCAGTTGATGCACCTTACCCTTGAACACGTCATAAAACTTGTTTGCCGGAGACTTGAGCTCTACTTCCACCTGCAACTCACCCCTCAGATCCCCCATCTCAATTCGGTTACTTAATTTTCAAATCTAAAAAACACACTTAACTAGCTAACAAGCTAGATTGATGCAATGTGGGAACACTATATAATATATATGCAAGTGGTAGCTAGAGAAGAGGGAGGCAACTGGGAGGGGGGATGAAGAGTGAAGAGGATGGGATGAAGCAAATGGCTTGGGGCCTTTTATAGATAGATGGGCATGCGTGGGGGTTGTAGCAAGTTACCAGTCTGATTCACAAACACATGATTTTAATCTTAATTAATCTCAGTGCTCATAGATAGTTATGGCAACAACTTGTGAAAATTGTAGTCATCCAAGATAGACTCGTACGTCCTCATCAGACTATTTGGTCTATCCAACCAAATCATGTCCTATGACCTATGCAATTAAGTAGTGCGACCCAGACAATTTTTGTGACGTTGTTTTAATTGAATTCAGGCAAGTATTTTGAGGGTAGCTAAATAAGAAGTTTTTTGGTATTACTTTCCATTTTGACTACGCATTATATATATGTATGTGTATATATATACATATATATATATATATATTATTTTAATCGTATTTTTAATTATTATTTGATTCAAAAAAAAAAAAAACCAAACATGTGATCAATCAAGTTTTTAATATGTTTTAGGTTTACAATATTATTAAGATTATTGATTTTTCTTTTTTAATTCTCATTTCTAGTTTCTAATTTTTATTTTTAATTTTATTTTAAATAATATTTACTATTGATGCCTAAAATTTTCACCTTTACAATTGAAACCAATTAAAATACATGAATCTTAATTTTATTTGTCACATCAACACACACACACACACAGTTAAAAAAATGATTAGTGGGTCTCTGATTCCTTATTAAAAATATTTAGTCCATTAGAATAGAAAATATTTTGCTTGTATGTTAAGCTTATTAATTTGTTTTAATAAATGTCTCTATCGTTATCAATCAATCTACTAACTAATACACTAATAAAAGTCTACCGAATATTTTTCTCTTGGGGGCCATGCAAACCTTATTAAAAATATTCAATCCATGAGAATAGAAAATTTTTCACTTGTATGTTAAGCTTATTAATTTGTTTTAATAAATGCCTCTATTGCTATCAATCAATCTACTAACTAATACACTAATTAAAGTCTACCGAATATTTTTTCTCTTGGGGGCCATGTTTGCATGTGATCATATATTATTATTTATATATACAGATTAGTACTATATATATATATATATATATATATATATATATATATATTTATGGAGTCATGTTTCATGTTTTACCGGCTATTATGTCTACTTAATGAAATATTACAAATATATTACCAATCACTGCGCATACTCAATTATAATATATTATGCCAATACCGTTCAATCGGGCCAACTCAAGTGGTAAGGGCGACTTGTGACTTAGTGACCTTAAGGTCACATGTTCGATTCCCCCTTGAGGCATTACGCGGGTGAATTACAAGACATGCATTAACGAGCAGACGACTTTCATCCCTCAAATTTATTTCTTGTAAGTAAATTTTTTTTTTTTTTTAAATTCTAAATGGAATAGGTTGCATTAATAGATAGGGATGCATATTAGTTTAGAGGATGTACAAATCCAAATAACATAAATTTAGTTAGCTCAATTATTTTTTTTAATTAATTTATTTTTTTATCAATAATATTAAAAATTGTTACTAGTCAGATTCACAGACACATGCAATAGGTATGTCATCCTTTTATCTTAATCTTAATTAATCTCAATACTCATTGATAGTCATAGCAGCAGTTAGCAAAAATAATAGTCATCCGAGAAAGACTTGTATGTCATCAGGCCATCTGCCCTATCCAACTGTTGTACAAAGTGTCATGAATGCCAATGCACAACGGAATCCACAAATCGAATTCGAACAAGTAATGCAAGTAACCAACGATGAATATATAGAAACATAATTAAGCACAAAGAATAAAGGAAAGCAAATAATCAAAGACACAAGAATTTACGTGGTTCGGCAATGTGCTTACGTCCATGAGAGCAAGCGACTGATTTTTCACTATCAATTCATTAAGCTTACATCAAGAGTTACAAAATATAGTTTATATATCAACCCTATGCACACAAAAGACTTATAATGCATCTAAAACACTTTTGTAACAATCCTTAGAGAAAAGTCCTCTGAAATCTCCCAATCTACTGATGTCCCGATTCAAAATATGTGATCTACGCCAAATGAAACCGTCGACGGTTTCAGCACAATTGTCGACAGTTTATTATCGAAAGCTATTCCTTCTGCAGGCTGAAATCGTAGACAGTTATCTCCCAAGACCAACTTCCTGCAGCTCAGTTTCCTTGTTCTTTACTTCACCATGGTAGTAACCCGAACCAAGAAAATAAAGGAATAAAAAAAAGAAAAAGGAAAAGAAAAGAGGAAAAAGGGTTTGGCCGGGACCAAACTGTCACTGGTTTCGTGAGGATCAGAAAAACCGTTGATGGTTTTCCTACAGGTAAATTACTAAGAGCTGCTTAAGGGCCAAATTGTCGACAGTTTTGTCAAGCCCAGAAAAACTGTCGACGGTTTTCCTGCGGGCCTGCTTACTTAAGGGCTAAGTTATGTTTTTGTTTTCATAACTCTCACACTCAACTCTCTCTCTAAAGTTAGGGTTTTGACTCTTTCTCTCTCTTTAGCCCTGGAACTCTCCGCAAGTGCTCTTCAACTCTCTCTTTTTCCTCCCGACATGTAGGCTGTCGATATTCGGTTGATTCGTGCAGTTAGGGTTTTTGTGGTTCCGAAGGTTTAGGCTTTTTTTTTTCTTCAGGAATAGGTAAGGGGATTAGATTATGTCAGTTATTTTTAAATATGGATCGATTAAATTGCAAGTTATGTTTACAGAAATGGTATATATGATTTTCTGAACGAATCGGGTGTATGAAAATGGTTGTTTTGACTTTTATACATTTTGGGGAAAACTAACGTTAATGGTTTGAACATCTCCTATTTTCAATAAAATGTATAGTTTAAGTTAAATAAAACCCTGGAGATGCTCACTACAAAAAATCAGGATATTATTAGTGACGGATCAAAACCGTCACTAATAATCATAAATTCGTTACTAATAGTATTAGTGACGAATATATGAGTATTAGTGACGATTTTAAATCAGTTGCTATATGTGCCATTACTACTAACTTTTAGTAATGAATTCAAAATTTCATAACTAATAATAGAGTATTTGTGATGAATTATAACCATCACTAAAACCCTAATACCGTCACTATATAGTCTAGAACAACTCAACTCAAATTCGTCACTACTAGTAGGGTATTAGTGACGAATCAGAAATTCGTCATTAAAAGTAAGGTATTTGTGAAGGATTCAAATTCATCACTAATAGAAGAGGTATTAGTGACGAATTAAAAATTCGTCACTTAGTAAGGTATTAGTGACGAATCAGAAATTCGTCACTAAAAGTAAGTTATTTGTGAATGATTCAAATTCGTCACTAATAGTAGGATATTAGTGACGAATTATAGATTTGTCACTAATACTTTGACATTAGTGAAGGATTCAAATTCGTCACTAGTACCCTACTATTAGTGAAAGAGTCAAATTCGTCACTAATAGTAGGGTATTAGTGACAAATTTGAATCCTTCACTAATAATTAAAAAAAATAAAAAAAACCTTTAATACTAATTTTTTTTAATCCTCATTTCTTATATAAAAATTTATAATTACATTTTTCGAATGCATAAACTAAAACCATAATTACTACAAAATTCGCAAATCATTCAAAATTTCGAATTTAAATACAAGTTCAATTAAAATGAAGAAATAACATATGTTCAGATAACAAAAATTATTTTAATATATTCAAAATTCAAATACAAATACTAGTACAAATTCAAATTAAAATACAAAAACTCCATTTGTTCAAATAACAATAAAAATCATAAAGAAATAGTCAAAAGTTGCATATGACGATTGTAGTGCATGCATGCATGACATCGTGCTAATGTTATGACAAACGCGAATCCTACAAATTAAGAGTCATTAAAAAAAATTTAGTATACCAAATCGAGGAGAGTTGATGCTCAGTATAATCAGGAAAAATAATTATATGATATAACAAATTCGCAAAGATTTCATAATCATGCAAATTACATAATTTGTACGATAGTAATATCAATAATGAAAAATGTAACGTTGCGTTCGAGAGCATAGATTTTGAATATTTTGAATGGATTTAGAAAAATTTTAATATAATTTGATATTACTTTTTATTTAAATTCAATGTAAATTCAAGTCCAAAGTGTCTCCAAACACGAGGAGCATAAAATTATATTGAAATTTATTAAAGTCTATTTAAATCTAAATTTAAGATCTAAAATGCCTGCTTTGTAATGTAGCATAAGCTTAGTTTATGGGGGATTTGCACAATGACTCAATGAGGTATTAGCATTGCGTGGGGAAGGGGATGCAGCGAATAAATCCAACCGGGGACACATGTCCATTAGCATGCTTTACTATTTCGTAGACAAGCATTATTGCTCTACTTGAAATAAAACTCCAAATAATGATTGTGGGGTTTTCTGAGGAGGGAAATGAGAAGATTCATAGAGAAAAAGGTCATGAACTAGCATGAGCAAGTGTGTATCTTTTCAAGTCTTAATGAGAAAATATTAGAACTAAGTAAAATATGTCAGTCAAATGGACTTGACATTGGTCATTTGTTTGGTAGCTGGGAAAATCATGGAAAATAATATATGTCCTAAGCGCTTTCATCGGTGATCTCGTGCATGGACCATTTTTTTCACTTTTTTTTTTGTTTTTTTCTGCAGTGACATTGCAACCCATATGTCCAGATGAATCCCTAATTTGTGTCACTTCTTGGAATTCCTACGGATTTTCAAAACTAGAAATTTGAAGCATAGATGGAGGGAGGGTGAATGTGGCTATGTGGACAATATTTACATTTACCTATCCACATGTTAGACGAATCCAACTTAGAATTTAACCTTATCTGCGCTATATTTTAATTAGGACTGATGGAGATGTCAATCCAATCGTTATTACTTTAACACTCATTTTATCATAATTATCAGTGTTCATGGTTTTTCTTTTGGAAAAATTTTAAACCAAAATTCAGCAGCATGCCGTCTATAAATTGGACATTTCCCATAAAACCTGCATACCTGCACTTGATAGGTTCAAATAGATCATTTATAAGAAGTTCAAGGCACACGAGAACCTATATCCACTACCAGTATGCAATACACATCAACTGCATCTGCCATGTAGGAGACATTCTAGACTAGCATGCAATCATGCAGCATTCAACAATTCATGACAGTAATACATGTATCCATTAAATTCAGAATATAAATAGCAGAGAACGGTGGATAGTATTGAGTTTAGTGTAGTATTGTTATTCATCTAGGCATTTGGACATGAACGTTATGAGATGATGAGAACATTTAATTTAAATAATTATGAAAATGATGCTCCCTTTGAGTTACGTATATATTCAACTTATACTTTTTTCAAATTTTCAAATCCTTAGCCAAGTGTTTATAATATTTTCAATGATTTTGGCTCGGCAATGAATGCTTTAAGCTTACCGGACCAAAAACATACAAATGAATGCTTATTTAAATGAACTAAGCTTATATTGCCTCATTTATTATGATTCCTAACTTTCACTCATCCTTTCAAAAAATATTTTAACATTGAAGCTATCATAATTATCGGTATGCATGGTTTTCCTTTTTTTAGGGTAAATTTTAATGAAAATTTGGCAGCATGCCGTCTGTAAATTGGACATTTTCTTATAAAACCTACACTTGATAAGTTAAAATAGATCATTTATAAAAATTTCAAGGCACACGAAAACCTATATCCACTACCAGCATACAATACACATCAACTGCATCCGCCATGCAGGAGGCATTCTAGACTAGCATGCAATCATATAGCATTCAACAATTCACGACAGTAATACATGTATCCATTAATTTTTTATAATATCCAACAAGTAAAGCTATTATCCGTACAAGATGAATAGCTATGATATGAAAATTTCACAACTGAACAAGATATACAACTATAATAACAAAAAAAAAAACAAGTACGCATTATGCAACCATATCAAGTAATTATAAATGACAACATCCAAAAGCAAGATAGATCCATAAGGAAGATGCATTTAGGAGCACATATCCAAAACGACGGCTCGTTTAAAAGGAAGTCGCATCGAAAATGATGGAACTTTCACAAGGATGATGCATCCAAAAAGTGCAACACTAATGGAACTTTCTGAAATAAGAAAGATTAAAAAATAATATTATTCTCAAGTCATATTTTTTTGTAATATTAATTTTTTGTAGTATTCATGCAAACTATCTATAACTACATAATATAAAAATTGCACCAAATATGAGACTTTAGTTCTTCCCTGAATTTGTACTTTTCCTAGAGAATACATGTAATGTTATTTCCCCCTCCCCCCAAAAAAATTGGACCCCATTACTATCACCCCCTAACACTCGGTTTAATGGGTTTTAGTGTCCAAGTTAGAATAACGTATAAAGCTCTTTAGAGGAGCCAGTATGAGTATTTGTTAATCATTGAAAATTTCGCTATATTATAACACAAACAAAATCATAAAATACTTTTCCAATAGTACTATGTTAAGCTATAAGTACCATATATACCTTCTAATCAGAGGAGCCACCCGCATCATCTGGTTGACATTGGCGCATCATTTCCTCAAACCGCATTTGTGTATCCATCATAGCATGCATCTGGGCTTGAAAGCTGGAGACTGTGTCTTTCAATTGTGCGTTATCCATTTCCATCATCTGCATTCGTCGAGCCATCTCCTGCTTATCATACTCGGCCTCTCGACACTATCGTTCCATCTCTGCACAAGCCGCCGCACCCATGGATGATGATGCTGTTGGGACGATGATCCACTTCCAAGACCTTTCACCTAGTCCCCCACTCGTTGCCCAAGCACTTGGGAAGTGATCTCAAAATCTGTCATGTGCTGACTCCCCTCTGATAAAAAGGAATAGTAAGACTAAAACTTTGATGTTTTGAATAAAGTAATAAACTAAATCTTTTGTTTCACCTACATGTCTGTCCTGCGCACCCTCGCACCACTCCCTTGATCGCCATTGGTGTGTTCTCTGATAAAGATTAGGCAGCGGCTTCTCTGCTCTAGTCTCGGGATCACACTACATTATCATATAAGACATCATTAGTATTATATCATGTAATGGTCAGATAGTTTTATATATAGTAATTACTTGGCGATGATTTATGAATAGTCTCGATCCACCACAATGCATCGTAGGGAGTTTGCTGTGGTTCGCAGCATTTGTTTCACATATGGCCTACAAGGAAGATGTAATGACGACTTATTAGTGACATCATTGTGAAAAATTAGTGATTATAATACAAACATATCACCTGATAGTGTGGGTCGCGAAAATGGCGACACACCACCTCCCAATCCTCTTGGGATATCTTATCATACGATCGCGCTTCTACTTCATCTTTAATTGCTAAAAAATGGGAGCTCATTTTTGAGTGATAACTCTTAAATTTATTACACAATAGGACATCGACCACCCTACTCACATGGTCATCCTTGAGGATGTCCATATCAAACTCCTCCTGCATATATAGGTAATATTATTATAATGTTAGACAGTTGTTAATTGGCTAGTATATTAAAAGTAAGAAAACATTTAAATTAAAAACAACTTTATAGGGTTTGGGAACTTACCAAAATGCGCATGTAAAGAACCATGCGCTGCTCCTGAGTAACATGTGGCCAGCTGAATGCGGTGACTGAAGCATACTGTCGGTATATAATGCCGACCTCCTTCGTCCACGCATTGCACCAATAGTTCAGCGGGGCGGTGTATCCGGGAGGAATGTTGATCCTAATCTGCTATTTTGTCCTATCCAGATGCTTCTTCAGTGACATGTTCTTCGCTGCACCACGGCCTGACCTGACCATGGACGTAGTTGCTAAAAGCATAGTTAATTTAAGAATAACATTATAATCATACATGTGAATAACTATCATCAACAGTTGACATGTAAATAAATTAATCATATCTATACCAGCACTGCTCATCACGGTCAGCAACTCACCTTGCGTATCAGTCGCATAAGTGGGATCCATGTCTGGCCGAGGTACCAATGGCTCAGACAATGGTGCCGTCGCATTAGGACCGACGGGCTTCGCCAGTCTGGAGGATGTCAGATCATCCTCATGAAATGTACTAGTGTGCCTGAAAGGAAGTCTCCAACGTCGGCCTCCTGGTGCCATATCTGCAAATTAATAGACATGTAAATATAAAAAGTACGAATATTAGATGGATGCATCATACATATATTTTAAGTTATTTACACATGTCAGAAACATAGTGACAAAAATAACATGCCTACCCTCTTATACATCCTCAATATTGGTATCATCCTCACTTTCTAAAGTGTCTTCCTCTTTACTACAGTACTCGATCCCTGTCTCATCTTCCCCATCAGTTTCCTCATCATCGATGAAGTGAACATCTACAGAAGGTTCAATTGTAATGTCATTAGTCCCTACGTGTTCTATCATGGCACCATCCCTATTGCAATGGTATAGGATCGACGCCTTATTAGACAATATTTGTAGCAGATTGCGCTGCTGCACTGACAGATGGCTCATGTTCTTGGAATACAGTCTCACTGGCACTCATCCCCACATCTGGAACTTCTACAATAGCGTACAAACTTTGGGGAGGAATCTTTTGGGCCACATGCCATTCACCCTTCAATTTGGTGTCTTTAAGGTAAAACACTTGTTCTGCCTGCGTCGCAAGCACGAAAGGGTCATTTTGATACTAGGTCTTACTAAAATTGACACTGGTAAAGTAAGCATCGATGTTTATCACAGTATTTTTATTGCCGATGTCCCACCAGGTACACTTAAACAAGTGGACGAGTCTGTTTGCTCCATAGTTAAGCTCTATAATGTTGTCCAACACACCAAAGTAGTCAATTTCTTCATCTCCTTCTGTGCTTAGCACCGCAACCCCACAATTTTGGGTTGTAACATCCTCAAAATTTCTCCTTTTTTTGTGACAAATTACTCTAATATTTGAATATAATGGGCAACCCTATGCAGCGGAAAACATAAATCACATGACCACATATACATGTATATACAATACCAAAATTCAGTATTTTCAACCATTGCTACATAATACATCTCTCTCTCCAGTGTTAACTACCCAAAAATACAAAACCATACACAAAACTTACCTTATAGCTAGGGTGACCAAGTGATCTCTATCCGTGAGCCTGATCTACTCGCCTAGCTGGCTCACCTAAAAAATGTTAAAGTAATGGGGTGAGTCGACACTTTGTGATGCCCCGATTTTCCATACAAATTTTTTTCTTCCAATAATAATAAATAAATAATCACATGTCATCCACAATATTCACAAATCGTCCACGTCAATAATCTTACTATCATTCATACGACTCGACCCACATTGGGTACCGGGTAAAAAGTTATTTTATTATACAACCTAACAGCGGAAGACAATATATATATATATCATTCAGAATACAATACCTAGAGTATCAATGTACATAAATACACAATACTATCTCATACCCAAAAATAATACAACCCTAGGGAATCACACCTCCCTAGTCCAAACTTACTCTGTATATCAAGGTCCTAACTCCCTATGATCACGGAGCTCTATCACTTGGTCTATCTCTATACCCTGAAAAATTTAGATAATTTGGGTGAGACACATCTCAGTAAGAATGAATAAATTATTTACAGTGTGTGGCCATATGAGTTCAATTATAATATACTTTACTTTTCAAATCATCGTTTCATCTGAGAAAATATACTGATATACACATTCTCATAATCATATAGATATACAACACAAGCTTTTATAAGCTTTAAAATCATTTCCCAAATTCAATAATTTCCAACACATATTTACCGCAAAATTCTTGAGAATAGGGAAGATTACCCGTCCATACAGGTAGCTTCCCTCTACCCTAACACGTTATGCAACCATGTATGGCCACATCTAATACCTATCAGGGCACTCACCTTACTCAGTAAGCCCTCAGGCGGAGAGTTTCATTTCGCTTCAATTATTTATATTATTAACTCACACGGTTTCATTTCTCAATTTTATTATTCTTTATTTCTCAATTTCCATTCTTTCTTTCATTTATCATTTTAGCCAATTTTATCATTCTTTCACTTTTCATTTCCACTTACTTTTCAGCTTATGAGTATCGTCGGTATCAAATATCAACATCGCGTCTGTAACTCATGGTCACCCTGAGAATCTTTCTATACACGCCATGCTTCCCCCCATGGTCAAGGTTGTGCAGCTCGAAGGCTGGATCTAACCGCGGTTGGCCGACCCGGTTAGATCAAATATCATATCACATATCGCGTCTATAGTATGACTGGCCGGCCTTTAGCCCTGATCTGGAATCAGGGGGCCCAACAACCCTACACAATGGCACAATCGACTGTCACGCCACATGCTCCAAGAGTTCGTGTGGTTGCACTAACACCACTAGCAATGGTGTCGTGCTCAATATCATAACCATCCAACCGGGTTTACCACTACATACCCGCAATCATTATGCAGTATTGGCATTTTATCATTCATATTTCACGTATTTCCACATTTCTCATTTTCATATTGCAGAATTAACATTGCAATATTTTCATTTCACATATTTACATTTTAATATCGGTATTCTCAACACATTTCATCATTTAAATGATATTTTCTTAATTCATAATTCATCTCATCTCATACTATCATATACATATCTTATTTCATAATTATTCAATATTTCTCAAAACACATTTCCATATTTCACTTTTCTTCATTTTCTCAGAGAATACATTCTTGCACATTTCAATTTCATCATTTTCCCACATTTAAATTTTCATACTAAAACAGATTTCAGTATTACATATTTCACAGGATAAATCATCTAACTCAGTTTAAACATTTTTCAACATAAATCATATGCCACACAAATTTCATCTGATATTTATATCATAATAAATTTTAGGTAAAATAACATAAGCCATTTTCACATATTTTGCAACCCATAATTTTCATAAAAAAACTGTTATAATTTATTCCCCTTATCTGGCTTACCGAGAGTCTCGCTAGAATCCCAAATCTTATGCCTTTGGCGCTCGAAATTCAACTCCTGCAAATTTGCATTTTTTCGAGATTAATTAATCTATTTCTCCAAAATAATACCCATCTAACCTTCCCTAGGCTCCATATACATCAAATTAATATTTAAACTATTATTTAACACCCCTACTTAATTTTCTAAATTTTGCCTGTGGGTCCTAAAATTACACTCGTGGCGCTCACTCGGTCTTTAAATTCTAGACATCCTACTTCAACCCCAAATGTTCAATATTTTAGCATTTCTAAATTAATGCTAATTAATTAAAAATAAGTCCCTTAATAACCCCCATACCCCAAATTTGAGGTTTTGGCCCGACACCCCCACGAAAATTTCGTCCTGCTAGACTTGTAGAGAATCATCCCTAGATTCTCGTGGTGGTGTCCGTTCGTCAATTGGACTTATAATTTGCAAGAAATTAAAGAAAAAGGGAAAATAGCTTACCCCAAGGAATATGCCTACACCGCTCCTACCACCGATCCGCTACAGTAGAAATGACGGTAGCGGAGAATGGAGTCTAGTGGTATTTTCAGATTTTCAATCGGGCGAAAATCCGTCACGAAATCGAGGAGAGAGGGAGAAAGAATGAGAGGAGAGAGAGAAGACTTGCGCATGCAAGAAAGAAAAAAGAAAAGAAGAAAAAGAAGAAGAAGGAAAAATGATCCTGAAGCTAGAAGACTTGCGCATGCAAGAAAGAAAAAAGAAAAGAAGAAAAAGAAGAAGAAGGAAAAATGATCCTGAAGCTAGAAGCTTCAGGATAATAATAATAATAATAATAATAATAATAATAATAAAAAAACTAAAATTTATGAATATTAATAATAATATATTTTATTAATAAAAATAAAAATAAATTTTAATTATTATTATTTTTCTTTTTTTTTAAATTCGATTAATTATTATTATTATTATTATTATTATTATTATTAATTTTTTTTTTTTTGGGAATCATTCCACTAATCTTCTATAACCTTTTTTGGGGTTATTACATTCTCCCCTCATAAAAATTTCGTCCTCGAAATTTGTCATTCCCCTATTTCCCTTCCTAATCGAAAACACTTCTAATTAAAAATCTGCACTGACACTTCCTCATAAGCTAAAGTATTACCCAACTCAAGTGCTTCATATTTGATCATTTGGGAGGGGTCTGGGACGTATTTCCTCAACATAGAAACGTGGAATACGTCATGGATCTTAGATAGGACCGGTGGTAATGCCAAACGATAGGGCAACTAGACCCACTTTCTCAAGAATCTCGAATGGTCCATATAAAATAGGGATCAACTTACCTTCCTCCGAAACCTATAACACCTTTAGTGGCACCGTCAGGATTATGTGATCCTCCTATGTCAAAACTCCAATTCTCGCTGAAGAGTATCAGCAGAACTCTTCTACCGGTCGGCGCGGTCCTGTGATCTGTCTCTGATGAGTCGGATTTATCTGAATCTACATATCAGTCTGGCCCCAATTACGTGACGTTCTCAACCTCTCCTAGTACAATGGGGATTGGCACCTCCTACCATAAAGCGCCTCATACGGTGTATTCCCAATTAGCTGGTGCTTTGTTATACACAAACTCAACAGTGGGCAACATACTGCATCCAACGACCTCCAAAGGTCCAGCACAATGCTAGTAGCGTATCCTCTAGATTCTGTATGTCTCTCTATCTATCCATCTTTCTGAGGATGAAAAGGTGTTGCGACAACTGAGAACCCATGGCCCCTTGCCAGACTCTTCAAAAACAAGATGTGAACCATGGTCTCTATCTGAAAACATGGACACTGGGACGCCGTGGAGTCTAAATATCTCCTGGATGTATAACTCAGCAAATTATCCATGGAGTAGCAACTCTGATCGAAACAAAAGCTAGGCAGTCGGGTCAATGATCCACCACTACCCAAAAGGCTGTCCATGGCAATGCTGGCAGGTTCCTGAAGGCAAAATCCACGCTATATGCTCCCACTTCCACTCAGAACGTTTGAAGTGTGCATGATCCCGCAGTCTCTGATGCTCAGCCTTCATTTGCTTGGCACGTTCAAATACTGTGACCCACATACTGAGTTATCCCCTATTCAGTTGCTCCACTAGAAGGACTCGCGGAGCTCCCTGTACATTTAGTGCTACCCGGATGTAACAATATATAGGGGGACCGATTTGGCTCCTCTAGAATGACCCTCTTGACTCAGGTCGGTAGGAACGCATACCTGTACGGAACCTCAAGGTTCTCATCTGAAATGTGAACTCGGGTTCCTGCCCATCACTGTAACTTTCCAACAAGCTCTACTAATCCTCTCATGTCGAGTGCTACAAAACCAAGTAGCATGAATGCCTGGGGAATCGCCCTCGACCAGCTCCATGTGAGCCTCTCTAGATCCATCTGAATCGGATGTGAATCTCCACTACAGTACAAATGAATCACTGATTCCGACTAAAAGGCATCAGCGACCACCATTAGCCTTTCTAGGTGGTAGTAGCTGATAGTGCAGTCGTAATCCCTTTATAGATCCAGCCATCTCCTGATACATATATCAATTCATTTGCGTGATGTGAAAGAAATACTTTAAAATCTTATGGTTAGTAAATATTTCACACCTACCCCATATAGATAGTGATCTCCAAATCTCTAGCACCATAAACAACCGCTGCCAACTCCACATCATGGGTAGGGTAGTTTTATCATATTCTTCAATGGTCGTGAGGCTAGACTATCAATTTCCCTCGCCGCCAAACACACTGAGCACTTTATGGGAAGCATTCATGGAAATACGAAACCCCTCTTCTATTGAAGGAATAGTCAACATAGGCGCAGTATGAGTCACTGCTTCAACTTCTGGAAGGTCTGTTCACATTCTCAGACCACTCAAATTTCACTACCTCTGGTCAATCAGGTAAGGGGGCCTGACAATCTAGAGAAGCCCTCAACAAAACCTGCCGGTAGTACATGGCCACTCCTAGGAAAACTCCTGATCCGTGCATGTTCTTTGGTCCTACCCAGTTTACATACGCCTCAATCTTACTCGGAATCATAGGAAATACCACCCTGGGATAGGAAGGTGTCAAGGAAGGAACGGTTCTAGCAGAAATCATCTTTGCGACTTCGCATAAAGCTTCTTCTCTGGCAATAAGAAGAAGCACTATCTTAGATGCTCCTCAGCCTCCTTGGGCTCTCGAATACACCAGTATATCGTCAATAAACCTACTCACAAATGATCCAAGTAGTGTGAAAGACCTGGTCATCAAAGCCATAAAACACTTGCAAGAGCATCGTTAACACCAAACGGCATCACTATATACTAGACATTCATAGTGACCA